>NW_011494826.1:4905899-4906112 GCF_000754665.1 Bison bison bison | reverse complement strand
TGTAAAGTAATTAGCCTCTAATTAAAATAAATAAATTTAAATTTAACAACAACACCAAAAAAAAAAAAACACCCTACAAAGGCTCCCAATTTCATTCAGAGTATAAGCCAAAGGACTTAAAATGACCCGTAAAATGCTACTTTCTGTGAGTCCTTGTATCCACAGTGACCTCATCTCCAACTACTTGCCCAATTCTTCACCCAACTCCAGCCA
>NW_011494826.1:4901849-4905799 GCF_000754665.1 Bison bison bison | reverse complement strand
CTAGATGTCCATCAGCAGATGAATGGATAAGAAAGTTGTGGTACATATATACAATGGAGTATTACTCAGCCATTAAAAAGAATACATTTAAATCAGTTCTAATGAGGTGGATGAAACTGGAGCCGATTATACAGAGTGAAGTAAGCCAGAAAGAAAAACACCAATACAGTATACTAATGCATATATATGGAATTTAGGAAGATGGTAACAATAACACTATATGCAAGACAGCAAAAGAGACACAGATATATAGAAGTCTTTTAGACTCTGTGGGAGAGGGAGGGAGGGGATGATTTGGGAGACTGGCATTGAAACATGTATAATATCATATAAGAAATGAATCACCAGTCCAGGTTTGATGCAGGATACAGGATGCTTGGGGCTGGTGCACTGGGATGACCCAGAGGGATGGTATGGGGAGGGAGGTGGAGGAGGGTTCAAGATTAGGAACACGTGTACACCCGTGGCAGATTCATGTTGATGTATGGCAAAACCAATACAATATTGTAAAGTAATTAGCCTCTAATTAAAATAAATAAATTTAAATTTAACAACAACACCAAAAAAAAAAAAACACCCTACAAAGGCTCCCAATTTCATTCAGAGTATAAGCCAAAGGACTTAAAATGACCTGTAAAATGCTACTTTCTGTGAGTCCTTGTATCCACAGTGACCTCATCTCCAACTACTTGCCCAATTCTTCACCCAACTCCAGCCAACACAGGAGACCTCCTCACTCCTTCTCTAGCAGGCTCAGCATGCTCTGCCTCAGAGATTTGCACAGGCTGTTCCTTTTGCCTGTAAGAGATTCCTCCCAATGTCTACACAGCAAACTCCTTCACATATTTCAGGTCTTTTCTCAAAGGTGACCTTCTCAGTGAGGTCTCACCTGCCCAGTCTATTTAAAACTTCCACAATCCTTTATTCTTTTAACTCTTCTGATACTTTTTTGTTAAAGCAGCTATCACCTTGCAATATACAGCTTTATTTATGTATGTATATGTTTGTTTATTATTGTCTGTCTCTTCCCACTAGAACTTAAGCTTTAAAAAGACAAATACCTTTGTCTGTTCTGTTCACGGGTGTATTCCTGGCACATAGAAGGTACTCAATTAGCACCTGTTGAATGAGTGAATCTATTTTCCTTACCAGACCATAACTTGAGGTTAGACAAATGCTTTAATCACCTATGTACCCACCTAACCATCTAAATTTATAGATACAGAGATGATTATATATATCTTTTATATACAATACATGTATACTTTTATATATAATATTTATATATATATCTTATGCGTATTATATGTATCTTTTAAATACATAATTATGTACACATATATTTCTTTCTTTTTTGTATCAGCCTGACTACTAGAATGTGTTCTGAACCAGGTTATCAAGCTGAAATGAAAATTGATATTGCTGGGAGAAATATCAATAATCTCTTATATGCAGATGATACCACTCTAATGGCTGAA
This sequence comes from Bison bison bison, assembly GCF_000754665.1. Lineage (NCBI taxonomy): Eukaryota > Metazoa > Chordata > Mammalia > Artiodactyla > Bovidae > Bison > Bison bison. The sequence goes on along the minus strand of NW_011494826.1, from coordinate 4,904,321 downwards.
AGCAAAGAAGAACTAAAGAGCCTCTTGATGAAGGTGAACGATGAGAGTGAAAAAGCTGGCTTAAAACTCAACATTAAAAAAACTAAGATCATGTTATCCAGTCCCATCACTTCATGGCAAATAGAAAGGGAAAAAGTGGAAGCAATGATAGATTTTATTTTCCTGGGCTCAAAAATTACTGTGGATAGTGACGGCAGACATGAAATTAAAATATGCTTGGTCCTTGGAAGAAAAGTTATAACAAACCTACACAGCACATTAAAAAGCAGAGACATTACTTTGCCAACAAAGGTCTGTATAGTCAAACCTATGGTTTTTCCAGTAGTCATGTATGGATGTGAGAGTTGGACCATAAAGAAGGCTGAGCACCAAAGAATTAATGCTTTTTAACTGTGGTACTGGAGAAAACTGAGAGTCCCTTGGACTGCAAGGAGATCAAACCAGTCAGTCTTAAAGGAAATCAACCATGAATATTCATTGGAAGGACTGATACTGAAGCTGAAACTGCAATAGTTTGGCCATCTGATTCAAAGAACTGACTCATTGGAAAAGACCCTGATGCTGAGAAAGATTGAAGGCAGGAGGAGAAGGGGACGACAGAGGATGAGATGGTTGGATGGTATCATCAACTCAATGGACATGAGTTTGAGCAAACTCTGGGAGATAATGAAGGACAGGGAAGTCTGGCGTGCTACAATCCATGTGGTCACAAAGAGGAGGACACGACTTAGTGACTGAACAACAACAACAAGTTTCTCATCTTCCTGGTTGACAGGGATGGCAGGAGGATGCATTACCATGAGGTTGATCATTCATGCATATCGTCAGAGATGAGTCTCTACCTACCTCTAGAAAAGTAAATGTCACTAATATTAAGAGATCATCCCATCCTTAAGGCCTTAGACATGATCATCAAAAAATGGGAAAGTCACCTTGCCTTCACATATTACATATTTCTCACCACAGGCTTTTTCTTAACTATATCTTTCCAGACTTCCCCCAAGTTATTGCTCATTCCTGGTAACAGCTAAATCAACTGACCATCTTGTACTGGTTTGCCTCAATGTGTTTACTAGTTGAAGCCTGCATTAAGGGCATGATTATTTATTTCATGGTGCTCAGCTGTCTGGCCCTCTTCCAGCTCTCTCCTCCCCTAGCCTTTCACCCTGCAAAATGGCAATCTCCTTCTACCTCTGAAAGCTTAAACATTCTGAAAGTTATTTGACAATCATATAATTCTCTGTCCTTGTGAGATTCTCTGTCTTCACTCTTTGAACACTGGCCTGAAGTTAGCCCATCACAAATAACCATACCAAATGCATTTTTATCCCCTTTAGCCTCAGTTACTGTCTTAACCAATGCTCTTCTCTCTTTTTGTCCAGTTCTTGTATGGCAAATGAAACGTGTAGCTATTTCAGCAAGTACAAAAAGATAATACGAACATGCCTCTGTTTAAAATATCACTTTTCCAGTATTCTTTTTAGTTTGTTCTTTATTAACCACAGTTCCATTGTTATAAAAGCCATAATAATATACTACCCTGAGTCTTGTAATCTCACAGACAGCTTCTACATTCTCTAAGCAACCAAAATCCCATGGTTCCTAATTAAAATATTCAAAGGTGAAATCTAAGTAATCTCCACGTGGTATACTAGTGCTTTTGCTTAAGTTTCTAGGGTTAAAAAAGAAAGCCTTTGCCAATAGGAAAAAAAAAAGTTCTGAGTCTATAGTACAAAGACTTCAAACTGCATTTCATAGCATGTTATTTTCCTTCTAGAAAATTCTAACACTATATAATTACTTTTGTATGGAAAATGAATAATGTAAGCCTCTAATGCTAAAAACAGCTAGACAGAGACCATACAAATCAGATAGGCCTTTCCTGAAGCCAAATGAAATATTAAACTAGAAAATATCTGTGTAAGGACAGCCCATGCAGGAAAGCTCAACAGAGATAGAGCATAGTGAGGGGGGTTGGGCCGGGGGAGTTACCGGAAAAAAAGTTGATTTTCCCTCTATGTGTTAGGGTTTACTCCCTTCAGAGAAACTGTAACGCTGATTGTACCTCAAGTGTCTCAGAAATATACCAATCAGAAATGCATCTAGGAGCTTCCAAGGCTTCTGGTTAAAAATAACAGCAAAAACATCAATTATGCTCCATCTATTGCGACAGAAATGCGTTGATAAAAAAGTGAAATCCCACCTACATGGGAATTAAGCCGCAGCTACTCGCTCAATTCAGAGAAAAAAAACGAGGTTCACTTGGGTCACTGGCAGAACTAATCCCAGCAAATACAGCCAGTGGGTTTGTGTGTTGGGGGAGAGGGACAGAGTAGAGAGCGCACCTCAGCGTCCTCCCGGCAAAACTGCTCCAGAAACGTGAATCCGCACCACAGGACCTCGCTTAGCCGGAAGAAAGCCAGAATCCATGGAGCAGTCTGCCGCGGCTCAGAGGTAGCCGCGACGTGCGGC
>NW_011494826.1:4863303-4901749 GCF_000754665.1 Bison bison bison | reverse complement strand
TGCGGCAGGCATTTGGGGCTGGCCGGGGGCCCGATCGCGCCTCCCCATCTCATCCACCCTAGCCTCCAGTCTTTTCACGGGTCTCTGGCTCCAAGATCACGGACTCCGAGACCTGAAGAGGTTCTTTCTCTACCCAAGGTGGAGAACCTCCCAAAAGACATCTTAACAGGAGTAATTCCCGCGCTGGCAACGTTTCAACAGCCCGGAGTGAACAGCCTGACCCATCGGCGTTGGGACCCACGTCTGGGTCGGCCTTCCCCGCCAGCCCCACCCCCGAGCCTATCCAGCCTCAGCGCCCAGCTCCCAGCCCGCAGCCTGTACCCAGTAGGGACTTTGGGGGAGTGCAGCCCCAACGGCTGACTTTCGCTAAGTAAACAGCCATATTAGCCTCCTCAGCCGTTAGTACACCGGGGCTGAGCCGGCAGACGGCTGTCAGGAGCGCTCACATGGTTGCCTCTGCGCTTCTGCCCCCAAGGCTGCCACTATTTCCAAACTCCTAGGCGCCAACAGTCCGGACACCGTTCTCGCTCACGGTTCAGCACCGAGGACAGAGGACATACTTTCAGCCAGGGTGGCCCCACAGCCAGGAGATCCGCGGTAGCCACGCCGGCAGGGCTGCAGGTGTCCGGACGGCGCGCCCTCCCGCATCCTACCCCCTCCGGCGTCTGGAGCCAGGCAGCGCCCGCGGCGTCTTACTTTTCTGACTGGAGTAACCCGGGTAATAGCCATAGTAGCCGGTGATCCGCAGGATGCGGTCCTCGATGGTGGCCACCCCGTTGGGGGCCGCCTTGACATCCATAGAGAGTACGGGGCGGCGGCCCCGGGCGCGGCGGGGCGGAGAGCTCAGCGCGGGGCCCGAGAGCTGGTGCAGGTGTCGCCGCCGCCGCCGGTGCTGATGTTGCAGCTCGTGCTCCCGCGCCCGGGCTCTGACTCCACCGCCCGGCGCAGCACCGGCTTCGCATCACAGCAGGGGCGGCGGCGGCGGCGGCGAAGCGGCCCCCACTCAGGCCGGCCTCTCCGTCAGCCTGGCGGCTCTCCCGCCTGAACAGCGCCCCCTCACCTCCGACGCCCACCGCGGCCGGGGGCGGCCCCACCTGCGCGGACTCTCATCGTTAACCCTTTTGCCCCCTTCCGGGAAAAGTAAACATCCCCCAACCCCACCTGACAGAAGGGATGCTTGGTCCAGGGCGTGGGAGGAGAGAAGGTGAGATGGTGGCAAGGGCTCAGGGAGGAGGGCCGGGGGTGAGAGAGACCCGAGCGGAACCAAGGGCTGTTAATGTTAAGAGGTGTGCACTGTCGCTCGGGGAGATGACACCTTGGGGATGCCCCCGGGGCTTCGCCTGAGCTAGGCGTCTGCACCACCAGGGGTCTGCTGATCTGCAAGCTTCCCAGGGCGTTAATCAGTTTCCTCCCCTTGCCTAGACGACGGAAAGGCTTTTTCCTTAAGAAATTAAAAAAAAAAAAAAAATGAGGCCCCAGCAGGTGATGCTTGGAGTGATTATTCAGGTATCGTGGACACAAAGACTGTAAGAGCTCAAGCTTCCAAGTCTAACAGTCGGTACCCGGCCGGACCCTCCAGCCTCCCAGGGAAATCATCAAAGGCTTGGAAGCCGCAGCTGTGCACTGCATGTTTATTTTGCCCATTCCAAATGCCCCGAGGAAAAATGATTTTCTTCTTATTGTCAAAACATCAGGGGTAAGCCCTTCAAACCGTAAATATCTCTGGGCGGGTGAAAGTTTTAGCTACAATCCAGAGACCTTCCACTAGGATGTAGAACGTCCTTGAAGCTGTGTGTTCAGAATGAACCCCTCCCCTCAGGTGTGACTTTTCTTCTTTGGCTAGAGAGCCACCAGGTTAGAGTTCCTGAGCAGTAAGATGATTCTTCTATTCATATCTGGCAATCACAGCCTCCTAAAAAATAATCCTGAAAGTTTCATCCCAGAAACTAAAGGGTGCCTTGAAATGAGGCTGGGTGTGAGCTAATCAGCTTAGAGGTCATTATGTCCACCTGCCATCCAGAGCCAGTTTAAGACACCCCTGCCAGACTTCACATTTCTAAAGCCTAGAGGAAATAAAGGACAAACACAAGTCGATTTCAGTGCCCCCTCAGAAACCGCCAAGGAACCTGTCACATCATTCTGCCTTCAAGCATTTCCCACACTATGTGTGGGTCCTTAAGGGGGAAGAAATAGGCAATTTTTTTTTAAGGTGAATTAGTTTGAGGCATGTGAAAATACAGAATTAAATTTCACAATGTGTTAAGGGTTTTCATGTGGACACAAAGGCTATCACAGGATCTTGAGAGTGGAGTGAATCTGAGATGATTGTGGCTGGGAGGAGAGTTCATAAAGAAACCAATTTCCTCCCACACCTGCTTTCTTGGGCCAGGAAGATGGAAGGGTAGAAAGAACTAAAAGGTCAAAATGAACTTCAAGGAGAAAGCAACTCTACTGCAACAGTGGAAGCTGACTATTTAAAGCAGAAATGAAAGGATTGGGCCTTTACACTCTACCACCTGCCCCACCCCAAAGCAATTTTCAACGCACTTCTGTTACTTTTATTATGGCCAGCTCAGTATGTTTATTTCTGTGGCACACCTTATATAGAACATTTGCACTGCACATGGTAAGTGGGTTGACCACATTAATGTAAGATCTCCTCTGGTTTGAAGTTTCCATAAAACAAATTTGCCTCTGACCCAGGAGTTGAACCGGGGTCTCCTGCTTTGCAGGTGGATTCTTTACCAACTATCCACTTTACAGACCTATCAAAGTGAAGTCGCTCAGTCGTGTCTGACTCATTGTGATCCCATGGACTGTAGCTTGCCAGGCTCCTCCATCCATGGGATTTTCCAGGCAAAAGTACTGGAGTGGGTTACCATTTCCTATATTACTTCTAATATGCATTTAATAACATCATAATCCATAGCATATTGATACATAAATTCAACAAGAGAGAAATTAAGAAATTGAAGCAAAAAGCTAATATAACAGGAATATGACTATGCATAGACTTTAAAGACAAATGGTTTTATCCTATTCATGGTTATAATTTATTTTATCATAATTAATGTATTTAAATTCTAAATCACATTTATTGTGTAGCTGTTGCCATCTTCCTAGTTTTTCTTTGTTTTCAGAAATTTCCAGAGAAGTAGAGAAGTATTTAACCAGACCTCATCATCCATATAAACAGCAAATTCAGCATAAATTTAAATAATGTAAATACTAGACCCACAAGAGTCCATGTTTCCTTAAAGAAATCATAAAAACTCTCCGATTGACCTGGAAATTAATTTTAAAGTAGCAGAGCAGACTTTCCCGGTGGCATAGTGGTTAAGCATCTGCCTGTCAATACAGAGGACACGGGTTAAATCCCTGGTCCAGAAAGATCCTACAGGCCACAGAGCAACTAAGCCCATGGACCACAACTACTGAGCCCAAGTGCTACAGTTATGGAAGCCCATGTGCCTAGAGCATGTGCTCCCCAACAAGAGAAGCCACGGCAATGAGAAGCCCGCACACAGCAACAAAGAGTAGCCTTCCATTCTCCACAACTGGAGAAAGCCCGTGTGCAGCAACAAAGACCCAGCATAGCCATAAATAAATAAATAAAATTTAAAAAAATAAGAAAGTGTGATAAAATAAAACAGCAGAGCATTTACAAATGTCTCCATAATCATCTGTAATAGGGTGACTAAAACAGTTAATGCAATTGGGTACCATGATCTAGGACACACTTTTTTTAATGGAATTAAAATCCTACAACTATAAATTGATCAACAATAAAAAGTAAATTTCTGCTAGTGATAAGCACTCTTTGGTACATAAAAGATGATTTAACCTTTCAAATGTATAGAAATTATTTTGACAGGAGATTTTCTAAAGTATTTTCATTTGTTTGCCTGCTGGTTTCCACAAACCCAATACACAAATTCAAATTTACAAAATGTGAACTATCAGCATACCACAAATCTATTCTGAAAAGCTTAGGAAAGACATAATTAAACAAATAAATGCTGAAGACCCTTGATTCACAAAATGTTTCCTCATAGTAGCCAGTTTCACATAATCAGTTTCCCTAGTAAGTCAATTTTCTGAGTAACTTACAACTCAACCTTACAACTTACAGCTCAACTTACAACTCATCAAAAATTTGATTTCTGTGCACATTTTCAAAAATATTTCTGCCTTTTCAAAAATATTTGTAGGGCACTAAGTGCAGGGCATCTGTTTCCAGTGAATTTTGATATCTGGACCATATTTATTTTGATGATCCAATCAAGTTAGATCAGATATTTATATTAGGTGAATATACATAACTTGGCTATATATGCTATAAAAAATCATTTGTAAGGTAATCCATGTGATAGTTAATATCTTTTTGTCTGATACTAAAATAACTGTACCAAGTAATAACATTAAAAGCTAAATATGATCACTGGGCATAAATTCTATTCAAGATAAATAGTCTGTCATAAAATTGTTAAAATACCACATCAGCCTTTGTACTTTGGAAGGATTTGTAAAATAAAATCCATGGAATCTAGTCTCCCTTACTCTGATTAGCAGTCAGGGGTCCTCTTTCATGTCAGGAACCAGTCAATCTTTTTGACCATATATTATTCAGAGTTACCATTAAAACATGCTGAAAGAAAGGAAAGCAATCATTTTTCTCCTTCTGAGAAACTAATATAATGCACCTACCTCTTTGAGCTAAGGCTAACTTGGCTGCTTGGAGAGCCAAGAATGTTTAAGCTTTAATACCCAAGGGCCATGTTGCCGTGTACAATCATCAGCACTATTTACAAAGAGTCGACCCTACAGTTTGCTTGGTGTATGTGTTTAAAAGCAACTGGTGTATACTTCAATTAAAAAAAAAAATCTGGTGTCTAGGCAACCAGGTGACAGTAGTCCCATCTGGGAAGAAAAAAAAGTGTAGTTTTCATATTCCATTTTCTGAAAAGCAGTTTTGAGTATTTAACCAGCAAGTCATCAACTGACCCACACTTGGATTGCTGACTCTGCCTTTCTATTTATTCTTAGGCAATGGTCAGCACTGTTAATTTACCTTTCAGCTGATGATGGGACTCTAAGGGCTTGGGGCCCAACCCTCAGCGTTTGTCTAAGAAGTCAGGGCAAGGCCCATTCATCATTGTCCTCTGGTACCAGGCTCCACCCACAGGACTGTTTTTGGAAATACACTGAAATCCTTTGGAAAATGTCCTAAGAAATTTTAACAAATGCACTCAAATCTTAGAATTTGTCTATGACCTGTGGTTGGAGGCGGGGTGTCGGTGGTGTTTGTGTCTGTCTCTGACTCTCTTTCTCCCTCCATCCTTCCCTCCTTCCCTTTCTCCTTCTCCACCTCCCTCTCAGCCATATAGTACAGTGCTTTAGAGCAAGGTCTGTAGAGCCAGACTGTCAGGGGTTGAATCTGACCTCATTATTTTCTAGTGATTTTGGGTTAGTCTCTTAAACTCTATGACTCAATTTTCTCATCAACAAGGTAAGAATATTGTACCTGCCTCATAGAACTATTGTGAAGATTATATGAGTTTACATCCATAAAGAGTTGATAACAGTGGCTGGCATCTAAAAAGCATCATGCTGTGCTGTGCTTAGTTGCTCAGTCGTGTCTGACTCTTTCGTATCTCATGGACTGTATCCCACCAGGCTCCTCTGTCCATGGGGATTCTCCAGGCAAGAATACTGGAGTGGGTTGCCATTCCCTTCTCCAGGGCATTCTCCCAACCCAGGGATCGAACCCAACTCTCCCACATTGCAGGTGGATTCTTTACCATCTGAGCCACCAGGAAAGCTCAAGAATACTAGAGTGGATAGCCTATCCCTTCTCCAGGGGATCTTCCCAACCCAGGAATTGAACTGGGGTCTCCTGCACTGCCGGCAGATTTTTTACCAGCTGAACTACCAGGGAAGCCCCATAAGGATAATAAATGCCAGCTAATATTGTTTTGTTGAATACATTCACAGAACCATCTGAGCTTCCAGTTTTCTCTGTAAAATGGGCTTGTACCCTCTATTTAGTAGTTGCTGTGATGATTAAGTCAGATAACATATGAAAATATCAAGTTCTGGCACATAATACGTGCACAGTAAAGACATATTTCCTTCTCCCAACACCTCCCCTGCTCTGTCCATTATTTATTATCAAAGCTAATTCATTCACAGTTCGCTCACAATAAGAAGAACTTCTCTGTGGCAGTTGCTTGTTTTCTTAATTGAACTATGGTTGATTTATAATATCATTTTAGTTTCAGGTGTACAGCAGTGAGATATATGTGTATATGTGTGTATATATATGTATATGTATGTGTGTGTGTATATATATATATAGAACTGAGTGACTAAGCACAGCATATAGGTTATTACAAAATATTGAGTATAGTTCCTGTACTATACAATAGGTCCTCGTTGGTCATCTATTTTATAAATAGTAGTGTGTATATGTTGGAGAAGGCAATGGCACCCCACTCCAGTACTCTTGCCTGGAAAATCCCATGGATGGAGGAGCCTGGTAGGCTGCAGTCCATGGGGTCGAGAAGAGTCCGACAGGACTGAGCGACTTCACTTTCACTTTTCACTTTCATGCATTGGAGAAGGAAATGGCAACCTGCTCCAGTGTTCTTGCCTGGAGAATCCCAGAGACGGTGGAGCCTGATGTGCTGCCGTCTATGGGGTCGTACAGAGTCGGACACGACTGAAGCGACTTAGCAGCAGCAGCAGCAGCCGTGTGAATATGTTAATCCAAACCTAATTTATCCCCTACCCTTTCCCCTTTGATAACTATAAGTTTGTTTTCTATGTCTGTGAGTCTTTCTGTTTTATAAATAAGTTCATTTGTATCTTTTTTTAGATTCCACATCTAAGTGATAGTGATAATGTTAGTTGCTCAGTCGTGTCTGGCTCTTTGTGACCCCATGGACTGTAGCCCGCCAGACTCCTCTGTCCATGGAATTCTCCAGGCAAGAATACTGGAGTGGGTTGCCATTCCCTTCTCCAGAAAATCTTCTCAACCCAGGGATTGCACCTACCTAAGTGATATCATATGATATTAGTCTTTGTCTGTTCACTTAGTATGATAATCTCCGGGTTCATGTTTTTGCATGCTTTTACAACTATCCTTAAAACCTTCCAACCATGATGATAATCTCAAGAGGCAGATCTTGTGAACCAATGGAGAGGTGGGCTACAGAACTTCAGTGCTTTGAAGAAGGAGAAGTGGCTCGGGGCTAGGAGTTCTTCCTGTCCTTTGAGAAGACCAGAGGACACAGAGAGCTTGCTTCAGAGTGAGACAGGAACAAAGCTGGTGGTCCCCAAGCATCGGAGTTCTGCTTGATGACAGTGCCCCAGGAAAGTGGAGTAACCTTAAAGAGGTCCTAGGGTAGGATGCTGGGCCATTAACTCCAGACTTCCCAGCTTCAGCAGAGATTCTGGTGCTTCCAAGCTCAGCCCAGAAGCAGTAGAGCCATCATCCCGAGAAGGATGGAATATGGGCTTGATAGCCTACAACTCAAAAGTGACCAGAGGGCTGACGACCAACTCCCTCATGGTTGGTGATGATCAGCTTAGCCAAAGATCTCCCCTGACCATATAATCCTGCAGCAAGGGAGCCCCAGTAATACCGAAAAATGCATTTTCCACTATTCTTATGGAGAATGGGCACTCAGAGTAAACATTACTGTAACTTGAAGCTAATAAAGACTGTTATAACATTTTTAAACAGCTGTTTTAGTGGTTACACATTTAAACCTGCTACATATTCATTTTTACATGTAAGACTTTCTGTAATTCAAACATGTAGAAATGCCATGCGTGCCACAACTTCCAACCTACTGCATATTATTTATCACACACAACAGCCTCCAACCTACTGCACATTATCTATCACACAAAGCTTTTGTAACATTGTCTGTTAAAAATGCCAAATTGCTGTGGTAATCATTGGTACTGTTTGCCAAATACTTATGTTTCTCCCCCATTTTAGGCATTCCGCAGGATGGCATTTCCTGCCCCCTTGTGGTTGTATGGGGGCTATGTGGCTGACTCTAGTTTGGAATGATCAGCCAAAGCTAATGCAAGGCACTGGGATTTTTCTCTTTTCTCTGGCATAAGGACCATATCAACATTCAAGATGATACTGACACACAAAAAGTGAAGTTACAAAAAACTTTAAATCAAGAGGATTTTGAATCCTTCCATAAACACTACATTTAATTTTTAAATCTTATTTTCTGTATCTTTTGTTTTCTAAGGGCATACTATGCATGTTTCAAGTTTCACCAGTTCCTGAGGCAATTTACCAGTAAACAATACTAAAGACATCATAAACTACTGGAAAGAAGCATGATGAGTGGTATAGAAAATCAGAGAGAACAGAAAATTTAAAACTCTTTAGAAAGCATAAATAAGACAAAGAGAGCCCAGAACACATCCCCACAGTTCAATACATCCACATCTTAAATATTCAAAAGCAATCCCAGGAATAACTTTGCCTTTAGCCTCAATAACTATTAATTTACAAGGAATATGTTTATAAGGTTTGATTTCATCATTATTTTCATTGTCAGTGAAACTCATCAATAAAATTTGCTCTTCAAATACCCTGATATAACATAGATCATCAGTACTGACATTCATCTTTTTTCCTCCAGTTATCCAGATGATACTGGAGGACACTCTACACTTACCAGAAAGAGAAAGCAAAAAGATGGAATCAAATATCATTTAAACTCCAATTCACTTCCTCTTGCTTCACCTTGGCAGTGACCAACTCTGTGTGGATTCATATCAGCTTCACACAGACACAGCCTGACAGCACCTCACATCCTGCCAGGGCCAGGCACCTCTAGCCTCCTGCCCCAGGGCTTCTTCCTTGATGCTGACACATGAAGGTGCATCCGCTTGAATCAAGCATGTACAGCCTGTAAGTGCAGGGTTCAGATGCAACACGGAGCAAACCTGTGAGTGTGGAGGATTGGAGCTGGGTTGTGAATGCTTCTCCATTCTATTCAAAAGGGACTGAACTGGGTCTGGTGCCTTAGACCCCCTCGGCCATCCTGATACGCTAGGGACTGCACTGAGAAGTGGTGGCTTCCCAGCCTCTTGCCCCCAAATAGACCAATCAGTCCGAGCACTCAATCTTGAGCCAAAGGATGATCAGTTCAGCAACATGCCTTAGTATTGTTATGAAAAGCATTGTCAAGATATTCAAAATGCACAAAAGTGACCGTTAGAGAAATAAGATTAGGAGAAGTCTGTCATTTTCCAAATTTTCTCAAATATGGTTTTGCTTGTCTTAAAATGAATGCATACCCACATGTGAGTGCGTGCGTGCACGCACACACACACACACACACACACACAAAACAAACCCTAAAACCTATTTCGGCTCATTGTTCTCCAGGGAGACTGGGCATTTCTGTGCAGTACTTTGGAGAAGGCTGCCTGCCTGCACATTAATCTCTGCAGTAATTGCAATTATCTCCTTTGCAGTGGATGTGATGGAGACTGACTACAGGTCTCTAAGTCTGCTGGCTCTCCACGTTCTCATAAATAATAAAACAAGGCTCCATGACAACGAGTACATAAAAAGTTTTGAAACAGCTCAAGGTAGTCCTGAAATCTTCAAATTCCTAAGCTAATAAAATACCCTCAGTACAGTTTTCTGGGCATACATAGCTTTGTAGCAGAACTAAGTGATAAGACCATGCATGAATATCCATGCATGAATAGCTGTGACAAATGTCACTTCACCCAACTAGTGCTACTCATCCTTCAGCTATTTTTTAGGGAGTTTCTCTTCTGGGCTTCCCCCTTCCTGGGGGTTCAGCTCTTCCTGTGCTATGTGGTCCTCTCCACTGTACACTTGAGTTCCTCAAAGGCACGGGCCGAGTTTTGTTCACGACTGTGAACACACCAGACAATCAAAACACATTAAGGACTAAAAGCGTCATTATAATAAAGAAAGTCTGTCATCAGGATCACCTCCTTGAAGGCACAGGGCACATACTCTCACTCATACAAGACAAACTTCTCTTGGTGGCACTAGGGGAAAAGAATACACCTGTCAATGCTGGAGACCTGGGTTTGATCCCTGGGTTGGGAAGATCCCCTGTAGTAGGAAATGGCAACCCACTCTAATATTCTTGCCTGGAAAATTCCAAGAACAGAGAAGCCTGGTGGGCTACAGTCCATGGGGTCACAAAGAGTCAGACATAACTGAGTCTGCACACACACAGAGACACACAGACACACAGACACACACACACACACAATATGTCTCAAGGCCAGAAATGTAACAGCTTGCCCCATGCAAAGTTTATAAATGAGGAAACTGAGACTGGAGAGCCTAAATCAATGGTTCAAAGGCTCCGCAGCAAGTTGCTGGCAGCCCTCCCCACTCCCGGAGCATAATCCTTTCCCCAGTACTGCTTGGTGCCACCTTCTCCTGCATTACTTTCTGATGACCCATCAGCCCCTTTCACTCCTCCGCAGGCAAGTCATGCTCATTTCTTTTTCATCTTTTTACCTTCCCCTAGTTGAGCTCTGGGCTCAGCAGATGGTAGAGATATCTGTCCATCAAGTGAAATCAAAGTGAAAGTATTAGTCATTCAGTTGTGTCTGACTTTTTGTGACCCCATGGACTGTAGCCTGGCAGGCTCCATGGGATTTTCCAGGCAAGAATACTAGAGCAGGTTGCCATTCCCTCCTCTAGGGGATCTTCCTGACCCAGGGATCAAACCCAGGTCTACTGAATTGCAGAAGGATTCTTTACCACCTGAGCCCCCAGGGAAACCCTCAAGGGCTCTGTTAAATGAAATTTAAACCCAAGAAGATGTCTATTATCTGGAGTGTGTTTGAATTCCATTTCTGGAATCAGTATCTGGTTATTTATCCAATTTGGCAGTCAGTTGAATTGAACCACTACCCCTAATCTTTTGAATTGTAGGAGTGGGGATAAATAAACTGTCAGCCCTTGTCTTTTGGGTGGTGGGGATAGGGGTAAATAAAGGTTTGTGTTGCCTATAGATATGAGTAAATGAACAAAATTATATACTTTCTCATTATAGGCTTGATTATTTTCAAAATTCACTACCATAAATATCACTGGCTTGTTTTGACAAATCTTTTTGTAATCATAATTAATTAGGAAGCTTGACTCTCGTCCTTTATGTATAATCTATTAAAGTGTCCATAAAACTGTTTACTTATTTCTTCATTAATTTAGATTTAAAATATCATCATCTAGGATTTCCCTGGTGGTCCAGTGGTTAAGAATCTACCTGCCAATGCAGGGGGTGTGGGTTCTATCCCTGGTCTGGGAAGATCCCACTTGCTGCAGGGCAGCTAAGCCCATGTACCGCAACTACTGAGCCCAAGTGCTGCAACTCCTGAAGCCTGTACATCGAGAGCCTGTGCTCTACAGAGGAGAGGTCACCACAATGAGAAGCCCACGCACTGGAATGAAGGGTAGCCCCTGTGCACCACAACTAGAGAAGAGCTCACCTGCAGCAATGAAGACCCAGCACAGACCAAAAAAAAAAAAAATTAGCTTTTAAGGAGTGCATGTTACTCCTCTTCCTTTTTCATTAATTCTCTTCCTTCCTTCCTTCTTTCCTTCCTTCTACTCTTCTTTGAAGTCTACTGATACCTGCATATCCACTGCAGGGATGTCAAAAGTGCACTGCTACTGTCTAGCCTTAACTGCACATCAAACAACCCCAAACACTGGTGGCTTAAAATAAAAACCTTCTTAAAAGCTGAGTGGTCCTTTATTTATTACTTCTTAAAAGCTGAGTGGTCCTACTGATTTGCTCATGCTTGGCTGATCTTGGCCACTTATGCATTTGTGGCCAACAGATGGATCAGCTGGGGACTGAATAGCCTAGGATAACCTCTCTCACATATCTAGTGGATGGAGAGACAGAGATTACTAGGCCACACATCTCATCATCCAGCAGGTGAGCCCAGGCTTATTCAAGTTAGCAGAAAAGTCCCAAGAATAAAGTCAAGCTCGCAAGGCCTCTTGAGGCCCAGACTCAGAATTTGCACTATATTGCTTCTTCCATTTCTATTGACCAAAGCAAGTTCCAAGCTAGCCCAGATTCAACAGTTGGAGAAACAGATTCAGCCTCTTGATGGGATTGTTGCAAATGGACCTGTCCATCATTAGACTCTACCACAGCCACCAGTGTAAACCAATGCCAGTGTTGCAAAGCAGACTGATCAGGCACTTAGTAAGCAAGTCCTTTCTTAACTGGAGACTAAATAAAAATGTCCCTGTCTCCTTTAAAAGAATTCTTTGGTTCCAGATCAGCAAACCAATCTTCCAATCAATCATTAATAGAAAAGTAACTTTATTAAGGAAACTCTGGCATTAAAATGTTACCTACAATCATAAGATTTTGCCTAAATAGAAGCTGCAGCTATTTGCATAACATGTAATTCCAAACCCTCTGCCTTCAAAACAGGGAGCAAGAAGTTGGACCCTTACACAGGCTGGGTCTGCACAATGTTGGTACAGTCAGACACAGAACAAAGAAATGCAGTGAGTTTGACTCAGCAGGGCTATTCCCACAACCACAACAGAAAGTAGGGCTCTTTCACTGTGCTCACCTCCTGTGGGGGCATTTATCACACTACACAGTGAAAATCTAATTGACTTCCCACCTCCAGTAGATTTCTAGTTTCTTTGGGATACAAATAAATCTTTAAATCCATATTTCTAGTATATAGACAGAGCCTGATTGTTAAAGGAAAAGAGAGAGGAAGAGATTTATTTCTGTGACTCAGAATAAAAACTAACCCAATATAACCAGATTTATATTTTTAAATGAATCTGTGCAAATACTCAAAGATCCTCCCACATGAAAGATAACAGAATTACTGGAAAAGATAAGTTACCCCTTACAAGAACAGAAAGCACTACTTTTCAGCTTAAATCAGAAGGGAAAAGTTGGTGATACTCAAATTATAATCTGAAGGAGAAAAGACCAAGAAATACAGTTAAGCAGTATAAGTGAAGAGAAACCCTTAGATTTTCAAAAACTTGAGTCTAAATTTTTAACTCACAATTAAACACTTAAGTGTATATATCCAATATTAACTTCCTAAGTGTCCTGTAGCACAAAGATCCAGGAAGTTCTTTTCATATTATTATAATTATTTATACTCAGTCTCAGGAATTAAAGTGACTTATGCAGATACTATATTGCAAGATTTAAGATAATAAAAATAAACAAGTAGGGAACTGGGAAGAAAGTAAAACTAAAAATAGAAACCAGAAAATGAAGCCAGAATGAGGTCAGTAAATGCCACAAGGACTAATACACTTTTCTAAAAGAAGCAGGAATTTAGCTTGGGGCTTCCTAGACATCAACCAAAGAGGAATTTGTGGTCGCTAACACCACTCATCCCAGTCAGAGCTCAAAACACAGTCAGGAGAAACACAGCCCATCACTGGTGTGGCCCCTGAAAGCAAGTTTTGCCAGGCATGTTCCTAAAGAGGATCTCAGGTAATATTCTAAACAGCAGACTGAAAAACCATCCATAGGAAGATAAGCAAACATATAACCTGATGGACCCATGTTAAAGCACCCTTGAGTAAAATCACCCTGATAAAGCACTTCCATTACAACATCTTCTTACCATTCCTAACTAATCCAAAACCAAAGGTTGGAGACTCACAGGCTACTAACCTTCAGGGAAGTCTCTGTAAATATGGATTCCCTCGAATGCAACACTGGTAAATATCACTAATCCTGTAGTAGGTCCCAACTGGTCTTTTTCTCTTTTTTAAATGTCCCTCCCCGAGGTCAAGTGACCCTCATTTCAGCCTGGATTTACCACCCAGCCTTCTCATTTGTTTGCCCTATTCTAATCTCTCCCTCAAACCGCAGCCAGTCTGCTTTCTCTAAAACAAAGCTCCACTTGAAACACATAAGGGGTGGTGGGGAGCAAAATAGGGACAGAGGATTAAAAGGTACAAACTATTAGGTATAAAATAAGCTACAAGGAAATACTGTACAAAATATTGTACAAAAAATATTTCACAGAAATAGTCAATATTTTAATGACTATAAATGAGTATAACTTTTAAAAACTGGGAATCACTATATTGTACACCTGTAATTTATATGATATACATCAAATATACTTCGATTAAAAATAATAATTATTTGGCAGAAACCAACACAATATAGTAAAGTAATTATCCTTCAATTAAAAGTAGATAAACCAACCAGACAATAATAATAATAATTTTAAAAGGAAAAAATGAATGGCTGAATGGCTCCACAAGTCCCCTAGCATCAATTCCACACCCCCAATGGTTGAATACAGATAGCCTCCATCTGTGTCTTCAATCTCGACTCTCTATTTCCTTCATCCTAGCAATCGGGATGAACTTTTTCAAGTTTACTGAAAAAGTCACATTCTCTCCCCACTCCAATCCTTAAATGGGCTGTTCCCTCTATCTTGAACACGGTCTCCCTCAATCCTTTGGCCCCTGCCTTGGTCTGGAACTTTTCCTTCACATCTTGAGCTACAGGATACTTCTTCAGGGAAGCCCTCTTTACCTGTGTGCCTTCACTACCAGACTGTGTGCTCCTCAGGGCAGCTCCTGGCTCGCTTTTGCTTATCATTCTATTCCCAACACCTAGCACAGTGCCAAGCACTGAGAAAGTGTTTAATAGACATTTGCATACTTCACTGACTCACTTAATATTGGTTATTACAGACAAATCCTTGGAGCCAAATATTCTGCATTACTCCTTGAAGGAAGATCCATGTGCCTCTTTAACAAGCAACAAATCTAAAGATATGCTTGATGGTATCTAATGTATTGACTCATGCCTACACTGGAGAGCGTAGCATCTCTGGCATTTCATCCAGGCAGGGTCAAAATTTTCCTTGGGAAACAAATCATGGTCTTCTCCTAAACAAGAACATGTGGGTAATTGAGGCCCCAACCTTTTACATCCTGAGAACATTATCATAAGCTTGGTGTAGGAAAACCTTTAAATCAAGTGTTGCCAAATCTCTAAGTCTAAGGAGTTTTGCAAGGTATTTGACACTGCACTTTTCAAGTTAATACTAGTTTGAAGATCATGTCTGGTCAGGCAACAATAGAAAGATTCAGGTCTACAGCCATACCACACTGAATGTACCCAGTCTCATCTGATCTTGGAACCTAAGCAAGGTTGGGCCTGGTTAGTACTGTATTGGAGAAAGAATCAGGAGAACTAGGTTCTTCTGACTTTGTCACTAACTACAGGACCATGAGGGTCAGGATCTGGTGCACTCCTTGCCCTGGGGCTGACAACTTAATGCTTCCCCCTGAGCCTGGCTATGCCCAGGGTTTGAACCATCAAATTTGAGCCCTGGGACCTGCCCTCATCCTCCAACCAGGAGTGGCCATACTGAGCAAGGCAGGATTCTCTGCTCTCGGCTCCACATCAGCCAGATGTTGTCAACTTTAATCTCTTTTGATACATCAAGTTTATGGATAGTATTTTATTTGAAGAAAATATTCCACAACTAAGAAGTAACATGAATCTGTAGACTCACTGGTCTTTAAGTTTATTTTCTGCTCAATTATCTACTGCACAGTCTGAGGCAGAGAATTTGGAAGTCATCTAGTGTGTTTGCATGCTAAGTCATGTCAGTCATGTTTGACTCTTGGTGACCCTATGAACTGTAGCCCACCAGGCTCCTCTGTCCATGGGATTCTCCCAGAAAGAATACTGGAGTGGGTTGCCATGCCCTCCTCCAGGGGATCTTCCCCACCCAAGGATCTAACCCATGTCACTCAAGTCTCCTACATTGACAAATGGGTTCTTTACCACTAGCACCACCTGGGAAGCTAGTGTGTTTAACATCTTTCAAATGAGGACACTCAAGTCCAGATAATTTTGGTGATGTGTCCAGCGGCAAACAACTGTGTGAAGACAGAACTAGAACCAGAACTAAATCCTCCCGGGCCTCAGGTCAGAGCTCTGATGGAGGGATGGTGTTCAGGGGCATCTGAGATGGTGGGCAGCCTACAGAAGTGTTAGGAGAGGAGAATCACTCTCCTTGGCATCCCCACTGAGACCTGGTGTGATCTGCGCCTCCCTATCTCTCACTTGGACCAATGCCCCGCCTCCTCAGAGGGTTCCTCACCTCCAGTCTCGTCTTCTTCCGACCTGCCTGCCACACTATGTAGGATAGTTCCAAAACACAAATGTCATCCCATCACTATCCTTGTTCAAAAAAACCTTTACTGTTTCTCCATCATCTACAAGATGAAGGTGAGTTTTCTAGTGTAAGTACCAAGCCTTTCACAGTCAGCCCTGGCTCTGGTACAGTCACCCAGCAGAGCCCAGCGTATATGCACCAACCCCCCAGGTGACCACAGACACGTGACAAATAAATGCTTATAGTTGTGTGCCTGAGATTTGTTCATCATGCAGAATGATCGTGGAAAGAACCAACTGATTCAAGATGGAAATTAGACGATGTCCATTTAATATTTGTAAAATATCATTTCTGTCACATTCTCACGGTCTTGGGGTGAGAAGGTCCCTGGGGTAGTCACTCTTCCATAGGTTGTTCACTCAAAAGCAATAGCACCAGAATGAGTGTTTCTTTGAATGGCATTGTCATTTTAGCATTTAACTTCTACAAATAAAACACATCATCGTTTCAGGATTTTAACCTCTGGAATTGGGAAGGACTTTCTAATTTAGGTGAAGAAGGATGACTTGCAGTCTTAAAATGAAAAAAAAAAAAAAGAGAGAGAGAGAGAAAGAGGTAAAGTAACTCATTCACACACAGGCACAAACAAGGAGACTTAACAATGTTAATAGGCTATCTCTGTTTTGACGGCATCCCCATCCTCTGGAACTCTGATTTAATTATTCTGGAGTGGGGCCTCATCATTGGTATGTTTTAGTTTTCTTCTGGTGATTCCAATGCACAGTCAAGGTTGAGGTGACAAAAATGAAGATCAAGCTTGTATTAACTTGGCCTTTTCTTTCCTGAATCCCATGGCTATTTTCTAAACCAACTCTCCCCTCTAGATTTTTAGGAAGAATTATTATTTGGTTGTCTGTGTTATTTACAAACTCCAACTAATTTCTAACTTTAAAATCACAAACACAAGGAGAAAGGAGCCTTTTCCAACTAAAAGGTCGGGTGACAGAGTTAAAAATATAAGGGATAAAAATAACTTACAAATTTTATCTCCAGGTTCTTTTACTATTTAAGGTACTTTTCTAAATGTTCTAATTTAGCAACCATTAGAACCCTTCTCTGGCATTTTGAGAATAATGCCAAATGCTGAAGCCTTTTCTGTCAAAGCATGATCAATTCTTTTAGGTACTTCTTATTTTCAGGAATCCAATTAAACAAAGCCGATGGTAACTGAGCGTCTGTTCTTCAAGATATTTTGACTTTTAATCATATATGAAATCACCTTTATTTGTAACACTAAAGCAGCCAGTAGAGGATGTTCAGAGATAGGATTAAAAGTTTAAAAAATGCAATCCCACTCCCTCTGGAGGTATAATCTCCAAATACCCACTGGGTTTGCAACTTGGTTAAAATGGTCAAGATGGATTAGGAACTCTTTTACATTTAGTCCCCTTTTCACCCAGGAGATGCTGACACTACAGCATCCCTCCAAGGGGGATATTTTAGTCTTACAAGCTTCATAAAAATGAATGGCAAAAAAAGCAGCCACGGGCTCCCCTGGTGGCTCAGTAGTAAAGAATCTGCTTGCCAGTGCAAGAGACACACATTCGAATCCTAGTCCAAGAAGATCCCACATGCCACAGAGCAACTAAGCCCATGCACCACAGCTATTGAGCCTGTGCCTTAGAGCCTGGGAACCCCCACTACTGAGCCCACCCGCCACAGCTACTGAAGCCTGTGCACCTAGAGCCCGTGCTCTGCAACAAGAGAAGCCACCACAATGAGAAGGCCGTACATTGCAATTAGAGAGTCTCCCCATCTTGACACAACTAGAGAAAGCCAGCACAGCCTTAAGCAAATTAATTTAAAAAGCAGCCACTTATTTTCATAGTCCCTGATGTCTTACATCCATTATGCCATCGTATGAAGAGAACCTCTCTAGAACGGGTCTAAGCATCCATTATGTACCTCTGCAAATCAGAAATACATTTCTTAAAGTTTTAAGATTTTATACAAGCTTTGTTGCTGTGACTAGCATAAAACAAAAATAATAACTATGCCCTATGCCACTGACTCCCCAAGTTCATGGAAACAGTTACTAAATGATCAAGTTAGAGTAAAACAAAGAAGGTTATGAACTCCCTTGTTGAAAAACTCTCTTCTCTCTATACTTCCACAAGGATATCATAAACAGTAGGAATACCAAAGATTTTCCAAAGGATATAATTCAAGAAGAGCTCACTAGATACACATATCTTGTTATTTGGAAATGTTTCTTTTCCACCTGAAGATGTTTCATTTCTGTAATATACACAGGTACAGTGGTCTAAGTAGGGAACTGAAGAGCCCTCTGCTCCTAAACTTGCCTTACCATTCTTTTCTGTGCCTCTGAAAGTCAACGCTGTGCAGTAGACAAAGCACAGACTCTGGACCCAGCCTGCCCAGCTCAGCTAATCACTTGATACATCCCTGGGGACAAGCAAATTGAACCCTACCGCACCTTTGTAATGCAGGTAACGAAAGCTCTCATTCATGGGGTTGTTGTCGGGTATAAATAAGCTTGCATAGGAAAGACGCTTAGGACAGTGCCTGGTACAGAATAAGTGCTATGTAAGTGGTCATTGGTATTGCTGATGTTTGGCTGAATAACAGAATTATAAAATAGTCTTAGCTTCAGTCAAACTGTACTTCTCTCAGTGGTTTTAATAAAATATATTTTCTCCAGCCTTAGAATCCTTTCACATGGTTTTCCCTCTTCCCTACACTGTCCAATACTGTGGGAATGTTTTCATGCAGTTGAATCAAAATAAAATTTAAAAGTCAGTTCATCAGTTGCACTGGCCATGCTTAAAGCAATTAGTTGTCCTAAATGGCTAGTGGCTACTAGACTGGACAGAACCGACATTTCCATCCTCTCAGAAAGTTCCACTGGGCAGCGCTGATCAAGACTCATCTTTCCCCCACTGTTTATCCCTCCCTCCTACTCAGCCTTCATTTTGCTGCTTAAACATCACCTCAACCAATCCTTCTCTCTCTTTAAGTCAATGCTGGGTCCTTCTATGTCTTTCCATAGCCCACTGAATTTTCCCTTTATAGTACTCTTCCCTATATAGTACTCTTTATAGCTATAAACAATTTTAATGAATTATTTTCCCACTAGGCTATAAGGAGCTTGAAAAGGGGGGAGTACACAGCCACATGGTGAGCACCCAATAAATATGTCAACAGAGTGATATGAGAGGAAATTTATAAAAGGCACTGTTACTTTATAGCTAACATCTGCTTACTGTGCACCAGGCTCTATTTTGAACACATTACATGTTTTAGCTCCTTTAATTCTAACAACTCCATGAGGTAGGTGCTTTTATTCATTACACATGGCTGCACAATACTTACCACAAACACAGCGGCTTAGAACAACATGATTGGCTACCTCACAGATTCTGTGGTCCAGCTGAGTCCTCTGTTCAGGGTCTCACAGGGTATAGTCAAGGTGGTGGCTGGGCTGTGATCTCACTTGGAGGCTCAAATGGGGAAGAGTCTGTTTCCAGGTACACTCAGGTTGCTGACAGAATTCTTTTCCATAATTAGAGTAGATAACATCCTGAATAAGATCTATCTCTGCCCTAAGCATGAAGTAGGGATTTTTCAAAATCAACATCTTAATGTAACTCAGAGGTAGGGATAATATTTTGGTCCTTCTAGAAAGAGGGAGGAAGTAGGAAGAAGGAGGAAATTAATATATTTTTCCACCATCCTCGTTCCACTTACCAAAAACTGGTTAGGTAGTTCTAATAATTTGACTCTTACCATATTAAGGAAAAAATGTGATTTCCAAGTTCCTGCTGGCTCTTTGTACAGCTCAAGGTATAGCCATGTGTGTAAGGCTATGTCTTTTAGCCAAACTCCTGATTAAACTTTTGATCATACAACAGCAGGCCAAGGAACTAGTTTGGAGTGAAGAAAGGAGTATGAAAAGCTAAATTACTAGCGATAATAAAGGAAGAATGAATTGGGTGTTGCAGGCTAATCTAGAAAGTGAGGAGAGGGAAAGAGGAAGGACCCCTAACAAGGTCGGGAAGCCAGGGGAAAAAGTTCCCTGTGGTAAATGGTCAAGACATTTAAGAATAGCACTGTCCTTAAGTACTTTACTATCCTTAAGTAAAAATGTTTTTCCATTTTTAATGTTACCCATTTCCTGCTGTGCTATACTTTCCCTCTGGTACCTGAAAAACCTAGCTAAAAGTCTCTACACAGTAGCCTTCAGCGAGGGACTCTGAATAATTTACGGACAAAGCAGTAAAGAAAATTATAATTTCCCTATGGAACCAGCACTGCAGAGCAGGTTTACATGGAGGGAGGCCCACAGTCCTGCCATTTTGAGCAGAAACAAGGGCAGTGCTGGAAAAAAATGGTTGAAGGCCAGGTAACAACCTGGTGGAATTGACGACCTAAATACCGTAGAGGCAGGTGACCCCTGATGAGAGAGAGGCAGTATGGGACCACAGGCAGACTCTGATGCTTTCCCCACACTTCGTATGTTAAAGTCATGTCAGGTCAACTGTTATACAGGTAATACAGACTCTTCCCGGCAACTGTCCTGCAGAACCTGATAAATGGGCTGCTATCATGTCACCTTGGGAATGATGCTGTCTGCTAAGACTGAAAACTGAAAACCAGCACCCTTCACTGCTGCCCCACTGACTGGGCAGCCTCTCTGTGAGTGACAAGCGTGGCTTTCTCGAGTGTCACTTTGAAGGATGTGCATCTCATCATCTCAGTGGAGAGTTACCTGTGATCAGAGAGCTGCAAGCTGGGGCCCTGTCTCTCTCCTGCTGTCAAGGGAATCATTGCTTACAGAGCTCCAGCAACGGAATCCATCCAGGAAAGTGTCAAAGGCAAGGTAAAGATTAGCAGAGCTACTGGCAGCCTCTGCACAGCCTCTTCTGGGCACTATTCTCAAGAGGGAAACTCAACACATCACCTTCACTAGAGTGATTCAAAGTCACAGCTAACTAGGCGAAGTTTGTAGTTGCCTGCTTCTTGGGTATCAGCGGACAGCAACACACACACACACGCACACACACAGATCTGCTCAAGATAATTTCCCTGCAATAAACCATGGCAAACATCTTCTCCTGCCCCATGAAAACACTGATGGCACAGATTCCTTGACCAAGAGACACAGTAGCCTCTGGTGTCTCTGTTAAACTCTAGAAAGTCCTCCATGGTGACTTCTCTGGTGGTCCAGTGGCTAAGCCTATGTGCTCCCAAAGCAGGGGGCAGGGGTTCAATCCCTGGTCAGGGAACTAGATCCCACATGTCACAACTAAAGATCAAGCAGGCTGCAATGAAGACTGAGGATCCCGTATGCCACGACAAAGAGCCACCACAGCAAATAAATAAATATTATTTTTAAAAAGTAAATAAAAAGTCCTCCATGGAATTCTTGGTCGTAGAAGACCCACTCTGCTTAATTAACTTCACTGTAGACATTATTACCATCTCCTTTCATACTTACTCATGAACCAAGTCTGAGCCCAGAAGGACCTCAGAGGAAAGAAGATTTGGGTTCTTCCTAAATTTCAGGGCAAATTGTTAAGAAACAGGTTAAAAGCCTCAGATCTCAATTACCTCCCTCAAGACAGAAAAGATGTGTTCTCAGAGGCACTTTATAGAACCTGTGTACTGCTTTCAATGAGTACTTGATGTCAACATGACTTCAACAGGAGAGTCAAGAGGGCTTCCACCTGCAGTCTCCTTCAATGTTGGAAACACAGCAATAAAAAACAAACTTTGGAATCAGAAAGACTACCTTTGCAAAAAGATACTAATAATATGCTCCACCTAATACATTTGTTTTAAGAATTAAATGAAATAATGCATGCTAAGCACTTAGCACGTTGCCTGGTGCATAGTAAATGCTCCATCAATACTAGGTGTTATTATCATATTATTATCTTCATCAACATCATCACTTTAAGTGATATGATCTGTTTGATGGGAGACACTGGGAGAACCAGGAGCCATGATAGAGAAGTTAGAATATTTGTACTTTGTTCCAACTTGGAAAAAATATAAACAATAAAGTAACTTCATCTTTGTTTGCAATTTAGTTTGTCAAGTACTATATAGTGCTAGAGGGCTTCCCTGGTGGCTCAGAGGTTAAAGTGTCTGCCTGGAACATGGGAGACCTGGGTTCGATCCCTGGGTCGGGAAGACCCCCTGGAGAAGGAAATGGCAACCCACTCCAGTACTCTTGCCTGGAGAATCCCGTGGACAGAGAAGCCTGGCAGGCTACAATCCATGGGGTTGCGAAGAGTCAGAAATAGCTTAGCAACTAAACAATAACAATACAGTGCTTACTGTGTGCAAGTTACTGCTCTAATCATAGACCTTATTGAATCAAAATCCATTTAATAAAGTATCACTAAAACGTTTCATTTTTTTTAAATGAAAGCTTTTGTTATAAGGAAAATACCCTACTCTGTTGCCATTAGTATTCTTCATCTGCTCTTGCTGGGTCTATATTATTGGCTTCCTCATTCATTCATTTGACAAATGTTCATTGAGCCACAACATTTGCAGGGCCCTGGGGATACATTGTCGAGCAAAACAAACAAAAGTCCTGCTTTTGTAAAGTTTGCAGTCCGGTAAGTTGGGTGACCATTTCGATCACTGTATAACAAATATTCTATCCCTGCCTCTTCCCACTGTGGCTACAGTATCCTCCCATGTCCCCCATGATATTGTACATTAACGTGTGACTTGTTTTAACCAAAAGAATGTCAACAGACAAAGCATAAACAGGGGCCTTCCACATGCTAGCCTCTTGCGCCCCTGCCCTTCTTCACAGGAACATGCTTCGTGCTGCCACTGGCCCTAGGCGGCTGGGAGGACAGAGGGGGCAGACAGGAATCTACCCACACCCTGGAGACAAGCCCAGGTGACCAACAGCCTAAAAGAAAGCTGCCCGGCTGGTGCCAGCCTAGCTCAGCTGAGTCAGCTGACCCCTCAGCATGAGTTACAATTTGTTTCCAGCTAGCTTATTCAGGGGTTCCATTTTCACTCCTCAGTAGATTTTATGTGTTTCTCATATGCTTCTTCACTCATTAGTTCATCTAGTTCTGAAGGGTAACTCAGTTTCATCTTGATTAGCCAACCATCTTCCTATCAAGATTGTTAACAAGTCCTGAATTTTCTGCAGAAGTGTCATTAACTTCTCCTGATAGAGGAGAATGGAGTTCACTGGCAGCTTTCACACTTTCCAGAGAATCTAACTCATCTTGTTTGTCCCTATTTCAGGCAAACTACAGTAAACTCTTTCTTATTATAAAATAGAGAGTTATTTATTAAGGATTATTTAGTTTCTGCATAAAAATCACCAATTACTCTTCACTGGCATTTTAACACACATCAATTCCTTTGGGGTTGTTTTGTTTAACCCAACACTTTAAGCTCTTTTTATCTCCAAGAAGGGACAGTTCAGGTGGTTCTTGGCCTGTTCTATGGCTTCAGCACCTGGGTGTGGAGGGCCTTCATCCTCTTCCCCTTGTTTGGCTTTTGTAAGCTTCTGAGTTTGCGGGTGGTTTGTTACACAACATAATTGTGACAATAACACTCTAATACAGAGCCAAATAAAGCAAGAAAATTTCCAGCATTTTGAAAGTTTGATTATAATGTGCTATTTATTCTCTATGAAAGAAAAATTATATACTACAGGAGACATTTTGGAAAACATCAAGTTTCTTACCCTGTCTCCATGCTTGTAACCCCCTCTCCCCATGCCACAGCTGCATTCATTCATCAATACCTCTTTTTCTGAATATGAATAAAAGGAAGTCTAGGTCTCCCTGGAAAACCTGTGCCCAAGCTGATTTTCCTCACGCACTTGACCACTGTATGCCAAATTTTGTGGATTCATATTTTAAGCAAGCTGTGGACAAACTGGAGAAGATTTAGAGAAGAATGAAAAAAGTGTTATTGAAAGTCTTGTAAATAAGGCATGAAGCAATGGGAAGGTAGAGTGCTGGGCTCCCAGCAGAAGCTTCATAAATACTATTGGTTGATGTTAGAGGAGAAAAACTAGAGGACAAGTTAACAGTTTTCCCCAAAATATGAATGTTAATATATATTGACAAACTCTTTCTTCTTTCTGCAGAGGGGCAAAAAAACTAAGCAAGCTCTATGGAGCCTGAGAGTTTAAGTTTAGATGCAGGAGAAAAAAATACCAGCTGCAAGAAGTGTCTAGGGAAGGCTGAACATCTCTCGTAAACTTGCTTAACATGAGGAAAAACAAGGGATGCTGGGGCCTGATCAGAGGAATGTATCAAATTGCTGTTTCCCCAGTATTTGCAGATGGTGGATCTCTTTTATGGGTTAAAAAGAGACAAACAAACAAAAACAAAGACCTTTTTGTTGACTTCAAAAGCATTAAAAAAAAATTTTTTTTAACCCAGTGGATCTACTGGGAAAGCTTAAGTTGCCTTTGAAATGCCTCACTAAAATGATATCTTTTATTTAAAAATAAATATTCATTCATTCATTCAACAAATTTTCACTAAGCATCTACTCTGTTCATCATGTTTTGATGTAGTTTTAATACCGTGGTAAACTAAGCAAGTGACCTGCCCTCATGGAGTCTATGTTCTATCACCAGTATGGTAGCTTAAAGTAGAAATAATAAGAATACAGTAAATGGACTAAGAGCTTAAGACTCTTTATGGGTTTATAATTCTTAGATTACTATGATTATTACTATTACTTATATAAGGCCTATATAGTTTTGTATACATACTATAAAGACAAAGAACTCCCAGAGTTTTGCTAAAATGAGAATACAAGTACAGAGATCATTTTCCAAAATCCCTGTGCTCATGTATTGTTCATGAAATTCTAAAATTCTAACAGGGAGTATATGGGAAATCTCTGTATCTTCCCTTCAATTTTGCTGTGGACCTAAAACTGCTCCAAAAAGTAAAGCCCTCATGATATAAAAATGATAAGCAACAAGGTCCTACTGCTAGCACATGAAACTATTTTCAATATCTTATAATACATTATAATGGAAAAGAATATATAACTGAATCACTTTAGGTACATCAGAAACTAATACTACATTGTAAATTTTTTTAAGTCCTAATGAACAAAATTGAATATGCATTATAAAAAAATGAAATAAAATAAAATTTCAAGTTAAAGTTAGTTTGGGAGATATTTCTCATGTCCTTGTCTAAGTGTGTTTTCCCTCATCTCTTCACTTTTAATCAGCAGGGAAAGAGATCCAGAACATGTGGCTTGAAGAGTTTGTGGTAATGCCACAATGCCATATTGGAGGGAGGGTCTGAGATCAAGCGTGATCACTAGGCTTTCCATTTTTGAAAAGCCATGTCTAGACACATTAGTCAGAGGACACTTTTGGTCTCAAGAAAAGAAGAACTTCCTCGCACCCTTCCCACACTGGCCTCCAGGAGGGGCATTCAGCGGGCAGAGGGTGTGGCTACCCATCACCAAGTCCATTAACAAGTCTCAGGCAGCTATAAAGTGAGCCAAAAATAATTCCACTCCTCGATCCACAGCTCCCAGAACTACTCGGCAGGAGAGGAACCTGCTGGCAGATGTGACAGAAACAATTCGTTTGAAGTTTCAAAGCTGATTACGGTTTTCAATACCCAATACTCCTTCTCTCCTGAGGGATGAAGTGTGGATTACAAATTTTTATTTGTTTGTTTTGCATCAGAGACACAAATGACTCGGATTAGCACCTTGGTGTTAGAGGTAGTATCCAGTCCACGGTTGGTATTTTTCACAAAAGGAGTCATACTCATCCAGTGAATACAGTCTTGTAGAGAGTTGAACTCCAGGTCATCTTCCTTTCTCCAAAAAATAATAAATGTTCTTCCTGTATACTTCTGCAAGGTTTTAGCAGCCTGCAAACCCATGTGGACAACGTGTCTTTCTAAAATTCGTCTTGTTAAAAAAAAAAAATCAGTGAATAGTTTTTATTGCAGGTTACCTTTAGCTTTTGCTTCCCTGGTAGCTCAGCTGGTAAAGAATTTTTCTGCAATGCAGGAGACCCTGGTTTGATTCCTGGGTCAGGAGGTTCCCCTGGAGAAGTGGTAGGCTACCCACTCCAGTATTCTTGAACTTCCCTGGTGGCTCAGATGGTAAAGAATCCATTCACAATGTGGGAAACCTTGGTTTGATCCCTGGGTTGGGAAGATTCCCCCCAAGGCGGGCATGGCAACCCACTCCAATATTCTTGCCTAGAGAATCCCCACGGACAGAGGAGCCTGGTGGACTATAGTCCACGGAGTCGCAGAGTCAGATATGACTGAGCAACTAAGCACAGCACAGCACATATTTAGCTTATATTACCCTGTTTCTTGATTAAAAGAGAGAAAAACATTTAAGGGATAGAATTGGACCTTTTTGAAGATAGGAAAAAATAGTCAGGGCTCTAAATACTTTTTTATCAGTTGAGAATCCCAGCTGCTTATGGAAATCCCTGCCACCTGCTTAGGAAACTTCAGCTCTTTTTCTATCCTAAAGCCATCTTCACAAGATCGAGAAGAAACCAGTTTTCTTCTAGTGTCCGCTTTGTGCTGCCATCACCATCTTTATGGAGCTTGACCCAGAGGGATGGTACAAGGAGGGAGGAGGGTTCAGGATGGGGAACACGTGTATACCTGTGGCAGATTCATGTTGATATATGGCAAAACCAATACAATATTGTAAAGTTAAAAAAAAATGAAATAAAAAAATAAAAACAAGCAGAACTTAAAATGACTTTTTTAACCATTCCAAATAAAGGTAATTATATTTTTGTCCTTAAAAAAAAAGAAAAAAGTTAAAGTCTCCACATTCACCCACAGAAGACCAATACCTAACCTATACTGAACAGATGTTATGTGTCACTTTTTATATATATATTATCTTGCTTTAACTTGACAGTTACTCCTTGAGATAGATTTGATTCTCATTTTTCAAACTGTGAAAGTAAGGCTTAGAAAGCCTAAAAATCTTCTCCAAGTTTACCTAACTAGTAAGGGAAAAAGCAGGATTCAAATCCAGCTCTATTTGTCTCCAAAGCACACATTCTCTAGCACACAATTGTACCTCATTGCCTCCCAAGAAGTCATTTATTTTATTCTAGAAGCTTGATCTCCTTTATAAACTGCAATAACTTGTGGGTAACTCAATTCAAGCTGTTTGTGTATAAGTGCATAACTCATAACATGATTCCATTTGCCATTATTTATTGGAAGCCCTAGCTCTTAACAGCTTTTTCCTTCAAAAAGAACTAGGCTATGTTGTTCTTAGTCAACATGTACATACATGCTCTTTCCTAGACCACAGGACACTAACACCCAATCAACAAGAGAAGGAGGCCAAGCTTTAAGGTCTCAGACCCAGCAAACTTGTTTTGTTGGTGCCTTGTTACCCTCTCCTCTTTAAAGAGCTAAATAGAGTGAGGGATGGGTGACGGTTGTCCAAAGGCACAAACTTCCAGTTGTAAAATAAGTAAGTCCTGGGAATGTAATGTACAGCACAGTGACTATAGCTAATAATACCACATAGTATATTTGAAAATTGCTAAGAGAACAGATCTTAGAAGTTCTCAACACAAGAACAAAAATTTGTAATTCTGTGGTGATGGATGTTAACTAACTTACTGTGGTGATCATTTTGTAATATATACACATATCAAATCATTGTATTGTACCCCTGAATCTAATATGTCATATGTCGATTATATCTCAATAAAAATGAAAAATAAAAAATAAACAGAGCTCTCAGGTTTATGGGATCCTCTTTTTCATGTCAACAAAACAAACCAACCCCTCAAAGTAGATGCTGAGTAAATTTCAATTAAAGTACATGATAGTTCAAACCCCTTCCCAAATCAAAATAATCACTGGGATTCTTTTTATCCTCCATGAAAATTCAAAAGTATGCTGGTTTAATTTTAAATTCAGATAACTGACTATTAACTATATCATACACCCACAACCTTACATATAGTTAGGAGATACACCTATGCATCAAAATTTTATTAACCAGCTCATAAAAAGATAATGAATGGAGATAGACCACATCAAATCCCTTATACAGTTATACTGAAACATGGTAAAATAAACAAAAAACTTATAAAACATGATGTTTAGCATTAGTATACAGGTATACATAGGTATTATTCAAGGCACTATTCATTGCTATTATAACGAGCAACCTGAAACTGAGGAAAAAGAGCCCTGAAACAATTTATGAGTTTTGAACTGGTAATTTCACGTTCCAAGAAACTGATAATTTAATGTTCCAAGCTCAAGAGGAGGAAAAAAGACAATCATACAAATAGTTCCCTTGCAGTACTATTTAAACAGCAAAACGATGAACATTCAAGTGCCCAACAAGAGAAGAAATGGCTCCACAAGTTATATAAACACAATAACCTTTAAGAGAGAGTTAGTTAGATCTATTAGTGCCTAGATATATAAAACAACAGTCAGTGAAAAAACAAAGAACAAAAGCAACAACAAAAAGCTGTATAAAATATGTACAGTTGCTCCACTTTGCACTGGCACCATTTTCCTTAAGATGATTTGTTGAACTGAATATGATTTGTGTGCTTCCCTATAACTATTTCAGTAAACAAACTTCTAAAATCTATTGCTGAATTTATACCATACTCAGAGAAAAACTATTTATTGTCATGAAAAAGAAAACTTATCACTCACTAAAAACTAATGACAATGAAAACCAACCAGTGATTTCAATTTTTCACATGGTGTCACTTGGTAAACTTAATCAGGTCATAAAGGAGGGCCTCACCTTGACAGGACTGGAAAAAGTGAGAAGTTATTTGAGAATTTCAGGCCTAGAGACTTTCCTGGCATCATCAACAAAAGAAGACTATCTTAATATAACTAAGGAGCTGACCATTTGTCTTCTTGTCAACACCTGTTTTAAATAAGCAGATAAGCTTTTTATTATACTTCACTGTCAGGTCAAATTGAAAATTATGCACTGGGTGACTAATTTGTTAAGTATCCTGAACTGAATACAGTTGGAAGCTATAGAACTATAGATGTCAGAAAAGGAGGCTTCCTGGTACCCAAATGATGCCACTTGGCAGCACATTTGTAGAGCCTGATTCTCAGCATCTCAGAGCAGAAACACACTCTTCTCCACATATGCACAATATCTCAAAGATGGGATCATACTACCCACACCCAGGACATGGCAACAAAACAAACCCTTCTGTGAACCCAGAAGCCCAATGTGTGTTTTTAACGATGAGGTTTTTGACTCATCTGCTTCCACTTCCTATTTAGGACCCACTTCCAGATATAGATATCCTGGAGGCCAATCAGTTATGAGATGGTTTCTCAGTGAGGGTGGACTCAAAGCCAAGGAAAGAAATCTTGAAGAGGATTTTATCCTCTTTGTGATCTCCCTGAACCTGGTATTGAGTACAACCAACCCCACTGAACAGAATTTGTTAATTTATGCCCTGTCTTCCTATGAACTTCCTGTACACTCTTAAAGAGCGGAAGCCATGCCTTGGCTGTACAAGAAGTGTACACTTCATTGAAATTTTTCAGTTGTACTCTTCACCCCTAATTTCAACCCAGCCTGGTCAGAATACTAGTGGTCGCTAGATTCAGTGTGCATATCTCCCTTAGAAAGGACCATTCTGTAAAAGGACCATTCTGAGTAAACCATTCTGGCTATGGAGTGGAGAAAAGATCAGAAGGCAATTGGAGAGACCCATAGACCAGTTAGCCAAGGGGCTAATTGGTAATTTAAGCAAGAAACAATTGTGGATGAACAAATAATCGTATATTCATATGAGGGGAAATGACACAATAGAGAAAAAAAGCAAACCATTGATCTATGCAACAACTTGAATGAATCTCATAGAAATAATGTTACATGAAAGAAAACAGACTCTAGACATATATAGTATGAGTCCATTTATATGAAGTTCAAGAACAGGCAAGACCAGTGTATCGTGACAGGGGTCAGAATAACAGTTTCCTTTGAGAGGGTGTCCAGTGGGAGGGGCCTGAGGGAGCCCTCTAGACCACTCGAGATGGTCCCTATCTTGATCAAGGCAGTCCCTTTAAGGATGTATATGTATATGCATTTAAAATGTGGGCACTTGATTGCATTGTGCCCTTTTCTGTAAGCTCTTTATTTTATGTTAAAAAGTTTTCAAATCTTGTTGGTGGCCTAATGTATGGTGGGGGCAGTAGAGTCTAATAAAAGTAGATAGATACTGGAGAGAGATTTGAAAGCCAAAGCCACTGAGAAGAAAAACTGAGCTAATGCCTATGACCGTGCTTAGCACGGTGACATATGGTAAAGCTCAGAAAGGGTTTGTTATGACAGTAAGTCCCTGAAAAGGTTGGTAAGTAGATTAAACAATGTATGCAAAGTATTTAGAACTCTTCTGGAATATAGCAAATTCTCAGTGAGTGGTAACTTTCTCTGAACTGAGTAGGTTGTAACCTCTTTTCACACTCATTTTGCCTTGCTAGACCCTGATCTTCTTGCTATTATCTAGAAGACAACCTGTGCTGTACTATGGTATTACCAGAAAATTCACTTCATTCTCTCCTATGACTTTTATTAACTTAACCAAGTGGAACATTCTAGTTGCCTACATATTGGCCTCCAAGGGATCTAAATAATCCCTCTTCATAAACTTTGCCAGAAGCACTGATGATAAAACCATATGAAATTGATGCATGCAGCTTTGTACTCCCCTTCTGGTTGCTGCTTTGTCAGGATTGTTAGCACCATTTCTCGCCATAGTGTGTCAAGAGATTCCCTGATAGGGTTAAAGCTCCTTAGCATCGTGTGGGAAAGGACATCCCAGCTCCATCTGCCAGGCCTGGGATTCTATTAAACTGTCAGCATGATAAATGACAAAGAGAAGGCACTGGAACAGGAGAAAATCTACGGCGAAACACTGTGGTCATAAAACAAGAAGAACCAAAAGGATTTAGGGCAAGTACACAAACCATCCTTTCTAATAAAATTTTCACTTGCAAGGAGGGAATGAAGAAGCTGAACTCTAACTCCCGGATCCATGCAGGAGGCAGTCAGACCATCAGTCCTCCCACATCCAGCCCTGATGTGCAGTCACAGATCAGTGATGCACGCGCCAGCAGATCCATCTCT
Source organism: Bison bison bison (assembly GCF_000754665.1). Classification (NCBI taxonomy): domain Eukaryota; kingdom Metazoa; phylum Chordata; class Mammalia; order Artiodactyla; family Bovidae; genus Bison; species Bison bison. Next base: position 4,870,363 of record NW_011494826.1, on the reverse strand, counting down.
GCTTCCAACCGGATCTCCTGGGACTCACTGAAAACACACCTCATCCACTTTGTGCAAGGAGATGCTATTTAGATAGCTAGTTACCCCATGCATCGCTTTTGCTTACAAAAATAGACAGATAAATAAATAAATCAACATCTCTGAAATGAAAAATAATTTGGTTACTGCTCTTCAACGGCAAATTATCTCAAAAGAGCAGTCACCCAGCACATCACTGCCCTGCTTCTAAATTTAGCCCCCACCAATGACATACTCTGTAAACAGAGCATAGGTAACCAGTTTCTGGATATTTGGGTTTTTGAATGAGTTCCATGGAGTCTCATTTAGAATCTCCAGAAATAATATTAAAAGCAATATTGACTCTATGGATGCTAATAAATGACTACTGAAGTGCTAAGAAATTTAAATGGCTTTGAATATACCTTCTCCAGGTAGCAAAGAACTACTGACAGCAAAATCATGAATAATCTCCATGCATATCATGTTTCAGAAGTATCCCTAGAGACTAATGTTTCTAAAGAGAAACATTATAATCACTGAATAACAATTAGCATTTATAGCATCTTGGGTTTTCCTGACACTTTAACCAAAACTAGGAAAACAAGAATATTAGTAGTGTCATAGTGAAAATGCAATGATCTCACTAATAAAACTGGGCAAAATAGGTTCCTAGTAATGTTGCATCTTCTGCATTTTCTGTGTATATGCTCTATCACCACATTGGAATACTTTAATTCTGCAAGTTAAACACGATTCATTGCCTGTCTTCAGTTCAAGATATAAAATGATTTTCCTTCTGGGATTAAGACACATGGGATTGGGGTATTTTATTGCCTGGGGAATGGAAAGTTAATAACTATGTTAACCAGTTGGATACGTGGGTGCTTCAAGCAGATCGTTAAATACACCATAATGAGTTTCTTGGGCAAAAAACAGAAGGAAACAGAGACACAAGAAACAGACCCATGAAAACACCTTCTGTCTCTCCTAATATACAGGCATATGATGCAATTATTCATCCATTTCAAGTGAGGCAACAAACACTTAAAAAATCTGGCAGTTGTTCCACTACACAATTTGCATGTCAACATTTCCATTATATTAAAAGAGAGAGAAGTGAGATCAGCAAATTCAGCAGGACCCCTGTTGTTTTTTGCCAACTTACTCAATCTGCAAACAGATATCGTTATTTGATACATTCCCGCATGTTGCCTTATAGATTCAGCTAATCTTTGCTATGAGTTTTCTTAATAGGCTCTCTTCACTTTCACTTTTCACTTTCATGCATTGGAGAAGGAAATGGCAACCCACTCCAGTGTTCTTGCCTGGAGAATCCCAGGGATGGTGGGGCCTGGTGGGCTGCATCTATGGGGTCGCACAGAGTCAGACACGACTGAAGCGACTTAGCAGCAGCAACAGCAGCAGAAATATCCTTCAATATTTCTATAAATTAGAACTCATGATTTAAAACCACTTTGGCTGAGTAATACTCCATCGTGTATATGTACCATAGCTTTCTTATCCATTCATCTGCTGATGGACATCTAGGTTGCTTCCATGTCCTGGCTATTATAAACAGTGCTGCGATGAACATTGGGGTACACGTGTCTCTTTCCCATGTATGAAACGAGATGCCAGTCCAGGTTCGATGCACGATACTGGATGCTTGGGGCTAGTGCACTGGGACGACACAGAGGGATGGTATGGGGAGGGAGGAGGGAGGAGGGTTCAGGATGGGGAACACATGTATACCTGTGGTGGATTCATTTTGATATTTGGCAAAACTAATACAATTATGTAAAGTTTAAAAATAAAATAAAATTTAAAAATATATATATGAGAAAAAAAAAAAAAAAAAACCACTTTGGGAAAGGGTTCAAAAGTAAGAAGTAACAGGTCTAACTTGAGTGTTGAACTGGCTCAGAATGACCACACATACTGCTCCAGGTGTTTCACCTTTAAAATTGTTGATAGCACTTACCATGCTTATCTCTCAAGGATGCTAGGAGAAACCAACAGTTAACATAATATGTGAAACAGTTTGGGAACCAAAAAGTGCTATGCAAATGTACAGGCTTTCTGTAACTCTGAAATCTTTGGGCTTCAAATCACAGGTCATCCTTCTGAAACTGCATTATGCAATAAGAATGCATTGATTCATATAACTGGAAAGTGAAAGTCACTCAGTTGTGTCCAACTCTTAATCCATGGACTATACACACCATGGAATTCTCAAGGCCAGAATACTGGAGAGGGTAGCCATTCCCTTCTCCAGAAGATCTTTCCAACCCAGGGACTGAACCAAGGTCTCCCACATTGCAGGCAGATTCTTTGCCAGCTGAGCCACAAGGGAAGCATGAAACTGGCAAGTCCAGGGCAAACAGCACTGAACTAGGGGGCTCAGACAATCGTGTCAGGGCTTTCTCTTTGCATCTTTTGGCTCTCCTTTCTCCTGCTTTGGCTGCATGGTTATTCAGGCTCTTCTTCCATAGTGGCAAGACACTCAACTTGCTCTCAGGGCAGGAAAAGGAAGACGCTCTCTGGGATGCTACAGCAAATATTCCAGGATTACTTCTCATTATGTCACATGCCCATCCCTGGACTCATCACTGGGGTCAGGAAGGGGAGTGATATACTGATTGGTTTAAGACTAGGTCATGTGCTCAACTCAAGAGTCTACTGCAAAGTCAGCTTCCCACATACCACCTGGCCTGAGGGAGTGAGAGGTGAAGGGTGATGGTACCCAAAGGACACTGAAGCTCTCTTCCTATGACAGGAAACCACCAGAAAAAGAGTCACTAAAATATTTTCATAATAAACCTGTGCTTCAAATCTGCTTACAGAAGAATGACAGTGAATGCCTAGTAAATAAGGAGTAACATGCTTCAGAGTTAGAAATTGCTTCCACATACACTATATAATTCTATTCTCTTTATATCCTAACCAAATACAAATCACCATTTCACAGATGAGCACACTGAGTCTCAGCACAGTTAAGAGATTTACCCAAAGCTATCCAGCTATTAATAAGAGGCAAAGCCAGAAATGGAACCTCTTCTGATCCCAGCTCAGGGCTCTGACAAGCTGGTATCAGTTTATACTGTAACTTTTGATCAAATGTTCCCTGGTGGCAACTTTTCTTTAAAGAAGGCATTGCTAAGCACAAAACTTCATCTTTTTGCCCTATACTTGAGGAAATATCAAACCGTCCCTTTGTGTGTGAACATTCATAGCAAAACAAGCCATTCCAGTACTTCTTTACTAAATTGGACATTCCTGATGGCAATGTAAATTGTCAGTCTAGTCCTTTGGAAAGGTAATTTGGTAATAAAGCATTGAGTTATAAAAATATTCATATTCTTTAACTTAAAATTCTACTGCTGGGAATTCACCCTATGAAAATGATTGAAATAAATGGAGAAAAATTTATGTGTATAAAAATGCTCATAGCAACATTAATCATAACATTAACATTTCAGAATTCAGAGAGATAATATATGTAAGTGCTTAGCAGGATGCCTTGTGATCAATTAATGTAAGCTGCAGTAATTCCCTGCTTAGTCTTGAATGCTAATGGGCCTTCAAGTTCGTGTTCCATCTGCATGGAAGTTTCCTCCCTCAGATCTCTCTGACTCAGCCCTTTCCTTTAGTCTCTGCCCAAATGGGACCCCGCCAGAGAGGACTTTCCAATCCACCCTCTCTAAATAGCACATGCTCCCTGTCCTTTTTCTACCTCCTTACTGTGCTTTATTTTCTTTGGCTCTTATTTCTACCTCATATATTTGGATTTTGCTACTGTCTTTCTCTTCCCTATAGAAGATGAGTTCCATGGGGGCAAGGACTTTGGTTAGCTCGCTGCAAGGTGTCCAACATCTAGATCAGTATCTGATATACTTTTTTCCTGTCTTTACTCTTATTCTTCAAACTTTGACCTCCATATTTCTTCATTTATCAAAAATTGTTACCTTCCACCTCCTTCTTTTGTTTGTTAGAAACAGGCTTCGGCAGAAGCAAGATGGATCAGTTTGGGGAAGGCTCTAACAAGCAGATCCAGAAAGTCTGCTGGTTGCTCAAAGGGCAAACATCTGAACCTTTAAGCACAAGCCAAAGTTGACAGTTTGGGAAAGGGTATGTGAGAGGTAAGTCTTATGGTGAGTCCAGACCTGGATCATCAGCTCACAGAAAAGAATGGGGGATCTAGGATCTAGGATGTCTATCAAATGAGGCAGGGGTCAGGTCATCACAAAGACTGTTCATCAATTCCAGAGAATCACAGCTTCTCTCAGGGATCTTGTCATAGAAAAATAACATTCTGGAAAAAAATTTTCAGCCACTGGGCCATATGAGACATCAGAGAAGACTTTTATTAATGAGAAACTTAGATTCCAGTTACTGGGATACACAGAGGACGGACCCACTTGTTAGTTATAGGTCAAGGGCTGCCTGGCGGGAAGGAAACTTCCAGGCAGCTCCAGAGAAAGTCATTCCAGTAGCTTGAGCTTGTCCCTCTGAAAGAAGAGCCACAAGTGCTGGTTGAGAGCATAAAGAACACTGAAAGCAGGTAGAGAGAGTCGGCACCAAAAAAAAAAAAAATGGTTTAATGGATCCATGGCTGTGGAAGCTTTGTAATATGGCAACATTGTTAGACTGAACTTCATCTCTCAGAATCCCCTTCCACTAGGGAGTGCCAAAAACATACTATGTGAAAGATCTGGAGGGTGAAATTGGAGTCGTGGCACTTTATTTTTCCTCATCTTTTTTAAAAAATGGGATTTCATTGCTTTACAATGTTGTGCTAGTTCCTGCTGCATGACGAAGTGAATCGGCTACATGTGTACATATATTCCCTCCCCTTGGACCTTCCTCCTGCCCACCCCCATCCCATCCATGTAGTCATCACAGAGCACCGAGCTGAGCTGCCTGTGCTATACAGCCACTATGGAGAACAGTATGGAGGTTCCTTAAAACGTTAAAGACAGAACTATCCTGTGACCCAGAAATCTTACTGCTGGGTATATATCCTGGCAAAAACCATAATTCAAAAAGACACATGAACCCTAATGTTCACTGCAGCATTATTTACAACAGCCACAACAATGTAATCTAAATGTCCTAAATGTCCATCAACAAAGGAATGGATAAAGAAGATGTGGTACAGGATTTCCTTGGTGGGGCAGTGGATAAACACCTGCATGCCAAAGAAGGAGACATGGGTTCGATCCCTGATCTGGGAGAATTCCACTTGCCTCAGAGTAACCAAGCCCTCAAGCCACAAATACTGAACCTGCATGCTGCAACCACTGAAGCCTGGGCACCTTAGAGCCTATATTCCAACTACTGAGCCCACGTGCCTAAAGCCTGTGCTCCACAACGAGAGAAGCCACGGCAATGAGAAGCCCATGCACTGCAATGAAGAGTAGCCCCCACTCGCTGCAAAGAGAGAAAGACTGAGTGCAGCAACGATAACCCAGCACAACCACAAATAAATAAAGGAGATGTGGTACGTATATACAGTGGAATATTACTCAGCCACAAATGGCACTTTATTTTTTATGCTCAGAAGATGGAGTCAGGCATTTTTTGTAACTTACCTGTTGTTGATTATCTGCAGGCCCACCTGGCTGATGTGGGCTGGTGGCCTATAACTTACCCTTGGGTAAGAGAACTCCAAGGGGACTCTACTTGCTCTGGTTCCTCCCACATCCTGTCTCACTCCTGCATCAGGTCCTTGTTTAGCTCCATGATGAAGGACACAAGCTTCTCCTTTAGGACACCCTGACATCAAGGCAGGAGGCAGTGAGAACTGACACAGGTTCAACTCATGCTGGTGGATTCCAACTGGTCCTTGTTTTCCCCCCGCTTTCTATCTACCTTCCATTCTGAACTGTCTGCTCTGCTTGCAGACTTCAGGATCCACCCTCAAATATGAGATGACAGCCTCGCAGGACACTGTTTAACGAGCTTCTACAATTGTTTAAGAGGAAATTTCTATTTTTAAAATCCTACACATACATATACATATATGCATATATATGTATACAAATATACACACACAAATCATGAATACAGACACACACACACACGCCTCCTGATAGTTCTATTTCTCTATTTGAACCCTAATCAATACAAAGTAGATCTGGGTGGAGGACTGACTTGAGGTAAAAGTCTACTTTAGGTCAAAATTGGGTCAAATTTATTTGGAAAAAAAAAACATTAAAAACATGCACATTATGAAAGCCTAATATAATGTAATGCTTATTTAATAATAATATAATTAATGTTTATTTTAAGTATTAGTCTACTCCCCTAAAACAAGGTTTACACACAACTATTTAAAAGTACAATAACAGAAAACCCTGGTAAGAAAAAAAATTATGTAAAAATTTCTCAAATCATTTACTTTGAATAAAGTTAATGCTTATCAGTAATGCTGGTAATCTATCCTAATAGACTATTTAAAACTAATTTTCATAGATTTCTTTTGATCCAGCAATAGATTTTCCTCAACATATCATCAATAAATCTTTTGATTCTGCCATTTGACATAAATCTTACAAGTTATTTCCATAAACAACTTAATTAACTGGTTGTGAGATTGAAGAATATTCTTGCAAAACAAAAAAAATTTCTACCATTACAGATCAAGTTACTAGCTTGTGAAAGTGGAATCACTCAGTAACTGAATAAAGAAAACACTATAAATATTTAGTAGTTTTATATTCTGATGCAACTCTGCATCAATCTGTCACACTGATAAAATCATTAACAATTTAATCCAGAAATTTTGGGCCTACACAAACTCTGAATTATTCATTCCACCATAAAACTGTACAGCATCTCTGGAAGGTGTATCTGTCAGTAGTAAGGTTTCACTAATGTGCATTTATAATAATAGAAGCAAAGACAACCATGTCTCTCATGATCTGACTCAGAGAAAATACTAAGTCCATTGAGAAAGTGCCTATTTTCATAATGAAAATCTGAACAGTGTTGCTCTATCCATAATGGAAGGCAAACACCAGTTTCATATTCCTATTGATTTAATGGACAGTCAAAGCAT
>NW_011494826.1:4848034-4863077 GCF_000754665.1 Bison bison bison | reverse complement strand
ACCCCATGGACTGTAGCCAGCCAGGCTTCTCTGTCCATGGGATTTCCCAGGCAAGAATACTGGAGTGGGTTGCTATTTCTTTCTCCAGGGGATCTTCCCGACCCCGGGTTTGAACCTGGATCTCCCACATTGTGGGCAGATTCTTTACTGTCTGAGCCACCAGGGAAGCCCCAATATATATATACATCTAGCCAGAAAAGAAGGAAAGAGAGAAACATGGAGAGGCATTTTCTGCCTTTGCTGCTGGATCTTTGTCTTCTTTTAAGATGACATTTACTGGGCTTCCTTGGTGGTCCAGCAGTAGAGAATCTACCTCCCAATACAGGAGACATGGGTTCAATCCCTGGTGGGGGAAAGATCCCACATGCCGGGGTGCAACAAAGCTCCAGAGTCACAACTACTAAAGCCTGGGCACCTAGAGCCTGTGCTCTGCAACAGGAGAAGCCTCTGCAATGAGAAGCCCACACACAACAAGGAAGAGTGAAGCAGCAAAGACCTAGAATAGCCAAAATTAAGTTTAAAAATTTTTTTTAATCTAAAAAAAGATGACCTTTACTAAACATTGACCCTGTGTCAGGATCTGCTGCTGCTGCTGCTGCTGTTGCTGCTGTGTCAGGATCTGGGATACTTTTAAATATACATATCAGTTCAGTTCAGTTCAGTTGACTGACTCTTTGCGACCCCACAGACTACAGCATGCCAGGCCTCCCTGTCCATCACCAGCTCCCAGAGTTTACTCAAACTCACGTCCTCACTCAGTGATGCCATCCAGCCATCTCATCCTCTGTTGTCCCCTTCTCCTCCTGCCTTCAATCTTTCCCAGCATCAGGGTCTTTTCCAATGAGTCAGTTCTTTGCATCAGGTGGCCAAAGTATTGGAGTTTCAGCTTCAGCATCAGTCCTTCCAAAGAATATTCAGGACTATTTCCTTTAGGATGGACTGGTTGGATCTCCTTGCAGTCCAAGGGACTTTCAAGCATCTTCTCCAACACCACAGTTCAAAAGCATCAATTCTATGGCACTCAGCTTTCTTTATACTCCAACTCTCACATCCATACATGACCACTGGAAAAACCATAGCTTTGACTAGATGGACTTTTGTTGGCAAAGTAATGTCTCTGCTTTTTAATATGCTGTCTAGGTTGGTCATAACTTTTCATATAAGTATCCATATGTGTGTGTGTGTGTGTATATATATGTATATGTATATATATATATATATGTCATTCTTAGTATACAGCTCTGCTGTGACTTCCACATTGTTCTACTGGTCACACAGGTCCAGGGAGGACCACAGAGGGTGTGACATCAAGAGGTAAGGAGTCCAGGGGCCAACTTGGAGGCTGATCACTTCAGCCCCTCTTGCTATTTATTCCTCTATTCCAGCTTACACGCTGCCCATGAGTGTTTCAGTTGCCTCTCTAGCCATGCACAGTTAGGAAGTCAGGAAATTACTGTGAATCTACTGAACCTCAGAGTATCTTTAGCTAGTGGCATGAATGCCTGCCTCTGAAAGCAGGTGAGTACAGATTTGCAGTTACAGTAGGTGAAGAAGAACTTGCTACCCCCTTTGAAGTGGGAGGCAGTAAACAACAGCAGTTAGAAAAAGACAGTTTTTAGAGAATGGGATCCTTCAGAGAGAAAGAAAGTCCACGTGAAAAAGACAGTAGAGAGCAGAGCATGGAGAAAACCACAGGAGGGGGAAGGAGCCTGATGGAAACTGAAAGAACAAGGAAAGGGTGTCTGAAGAAGGGAAAGTAAGTCTAAAAGGATTTGAAGTGAGACATCAAATTCTAAAAGATCCAGGCACTGTCCTTGAGTTAATAAGAAGGAAACCCTGTCTCCAGACACAGTAGAGGGCAGGAGATTGGAAACAGCACATAGAAACGGAACTGGGACACACACACAGCACTGCAGGAGTGAGAAGAAAGAGCATTCCCCTGGTGAGGAGGGCTTGTGACCAAAACTGAGCCACGCCTTGGTGGGATATAGTTTCAACAATAACTTTATTGCAAAAGTAATGGATATTGTTGAAAATTCAAACAGCACAGGAATAATGAAAACAGAAAGTTGAAGACCCTCATCCCCTTAAGTTAGCTACCACTTACAATTGGTATATGTCCTTTGGTATATGTCTCAGTGATCTGGGGCTCCAAAATCACTGCAGATGGTGACTGCAGCCATGAAATTAAAAGACGCTTGCTACTTGGAAGAAAAGCTATGACCAACCCAGACAGCATATTGAAAAGCAGAGACATTGCTTTGCCAACAAAGGTCCATCTAGTCAAAGCTATGGTTTTCCCAGTAGTCATGTGTGGATGTGAGAGTTGGACTATAAAGAAAGCTGAGCACCGAAGAATTGATGCTTTTGAACTGTGGTGTTGGAGAAGACTCTAGAGAGTCCCTAGGACTGCATGGAGATCAAACCAGTCAATCCTAAAGGAAATCAGTCCTGAATATTCATTGGAAGGACTGATTCTAAAGCTAAAACTCCAATACTTTGACCATGTGATGTAAAGAACTGACTCATTGGAAAAAACCTTGATGCTGGGAAAGACTGAAGGCAGGAAGAGAAGGGGATGACAGAGGATGAGATGGTTGGATGGCTTCACCGACTTAATGGACATGAATTTGAGCAAGCTCCAGGAGTTGATGATGGACAGGGAAGCCTGGCGAGCTGCAGTCCATGGGCTCACCACGAGTCGGACATGACTGAGCGACTAAACTGAACTGATATGTCTCAGGCCTTTTCTGAGACTGTACAGCCATAGAGAATTGTATCAGATTCCACTTGCTTTTTCACATAGTAACCTTGCTTAGACATCTCTCAGTATCAGTAACTGCAGAAATGCCTCACCCTTCTCAGGTTTTTTGGTATTCTTCTATACAGCTGTTGCATGATTTATTTAACAAATCTCCTTTAAAAAGATACTTGAATTATTTTTGATTATTCAGCACTATAAGCAATGCTTAAGGAAACATCCAATGCAATATTCTAGCATTACTGTGGGAATATTTCAGTGGAAAAATTCCCAGAAGTAGGATTGCCAGATCAAAGAGTATACATATGCAAATTTTAATAGATATTGTCTTCCCAAAAGGTATACCAATTTGCATGCATATATTTTACATTAGATGTTTATCATTAACTTAACTTCTTCTAAGCAAACTCAACTCTAAACTTATTCATAGTGTAAATAAGTTATTGTCAAATAGCTCTAAGGCTAGTGTGCTATGTGTGAAAACACACATTTGGGAAGAGTCATCATATTCTTATTGTAAAATATGTCAAATGAACAAGGCATTATACTTACCTAAGCATTTATGTACATGTTTCCACAGACTTGAGGTGTACATTAAAGACTGATGAGCTATTAAATAGCTCCAGTCCAGAAGCCACAGAGTCTCCTTGACTTTCCTTCCACTTCCCTATTCCCAACATGCTTCAGGATTTCCTCCTATTGACAGAAAGCATCTAATAAGCCAGGATCATGTTAGTGTGTATAGACAACGTTTGTGACTCTTTTCAGGGATATTTGCATCTTAGAATTGAGTTCAGAGAAATTAATTCAAAATGGTATTATTTCTGAAGACAATGTTAAAGGGGATTTAAACAAATATGGGGGAGATGAAAGTCACTAAAAAACAATCTCAGAGTTGCCTAGAAACTACTTCCTGTAAATGAATAGAAGGTACTGCTATTCACTCTTAGATGTGTCTGGGAGCATAGGTTTGCGGCCCCAATCAGTAGATTGGCATCTACTATTAAATATTTCAGTTTCCTGGTAGATCTCTAAAATGGTTCCTAGCAGCCAGCCTTCTCCTTTCCCTGCCCTCCATTGACCCCCTCATGCACTTCATTTGCCAGGCTTCCCAGCAGGCACAGGGCACAGCTAGACAGAAGCCTCCCCCCACCCTCTTCCTGAATCTTTAGAGAACCTGCATCTAAGTGCATTCAACCTCCCCCAGGGACTTCACTGCAAACCACCTCCCAGATGCCTTCCAGGTTTAAATGAAATAAAGTTAGTCTGCTTCACTAACTGAGGATGAATCAAATAGCTGAACATTTCATTTAGGCCAATCTGTGGGATATTGGGAATGTTTTCATGATATTATTTTCTTCTCACAAAAACTTTCTGTACTTTTGTATTTCTGATTTCTCTATCTGGCCATAAGTTTTGTTCAGTGAATTCTAGATAGGCATTAAAGCACCTACTCGATATCCATTTGTCTCCCCTTTAAGAATTATATCACTTCATCTTTCCCTCCCTTCAAATCCAGCCCCACAGCTCCCAGGATGACAACCATGATCTCCCTGCCTCCAACTTAAGTGGTGAGAGAGCTACTAGGCTTTGATGTGCTGAGTTCTGTGATAGGGGCCTAGCTGGCCAGGTGCTCATGGTCAGAGTAACTAAGATCCCAGTAGAGCGATTTATACCAGCCCAGCTCAACCTGGAAAACCAATATACTCAGTTACAGTCCTAAGTAACAATCCACTATTCTTAGCAAATAGTGACTGGAAACGACCCATCAAAAGCATTATTTCATGAGCACTGACGTCAAAGAACTTGGGTTGAGGTGCCTGCCTTGCACTGGGTGGTCCCCATCTCATGTTTGCATGAATAAGCCCCATTCTCCTTATTTCGGAGGCATGGGTTAGTTGGTGTATAAAATGTCTAAGACCCTAATATGGAGCTTCCCTTGGACGTTATTAAGCCATTAATATTAGTTTGCCTATTCATTCAACACACCTGTCTGAGCAAAGCACTCTGTTGGGGCTGATGTGGAAACAGTCATAGATGCTAAAAGAGAAGCAAGCATAATAACCAGGACATGCTTTTTTAAAAACATATTTATTTTAGCAATGCCAACAGAGGATTGAAAAAGGATATGAAAAAATAAGCATATCATTTTCCAAACTTGTAATTATCTACAGTTGCAGAGCAGGAAAGGGCTGATGCAGGCAGTCGGTGGTGACCCTGACCCACAACTTGCTGCTACCCTTTCCACGATAGCCCCTGCCATATACTGCCAACGCTTGCAAAGGCTTGGCTTACATCTGATGGTGGAAATTGAACAGTACGGGGTCCAATCCAAATAAAGGACAGCTTTGGAATCTCTGCTGGCTGGAGTGGAATGAGGCTGTTAAGCTGGGGGTAAATATATTAAAATCATGGTTCTCACCCACACTAAGATAGTGTGACAGACTGCTGGCTAACCCCCCAAAATTTATGTTCCCCCTTCTGTAGTAAGAATTCATTGCTGGGATACTACTGTCCAGCCAGAGATTTATTTCCCAGTATCCCTTGTATCCTGGTGTGGCCATATGGCTAGTTCTCACCAAGGAAATGTGATCACAATGACATGAGCCATTTTTAGAATTTTCCATTAACTAGAAGCAGGAGATAAGATCCACAAGATGGAAGGAACCTAGGTGTCTGAGATACCGTAAGTAAGAACCTCCTTCCTGAGTAAAATTATATACAACAGACTGTTACATGATAGGGAAATAAACTTACCTTGTGTTAAGCCACTAAAAGTTCGAGGTTTCTCTACACTTGGTGGGAATGTAAATTGGTGAGGCCAATGTGGAAAACAGTCTGGAGATTCCTCAAAAAACTAAATGCAGAGCTACCATATGATCCAGCAATCCCACTCCTGGACACATATCTGGACAAAACTCTAATTTGAAAAGATACATACACCCCTATATTCATAGCAGCACTATTTACAATAGTCAAGACATGAAAGCAACTTAAATGTCCATGGACAGATGAACGGATAAAGAAAATGTAGTGTGTATATGCATAAAATACCACTCAGCCATAAAAAAAAAAAAACTGAAATTATGTCATTTGTAGCAACACGGATGGACCTAGAGATTATCACACTAACTGAAGCCAGAAAGAGCAAGACAAATGCCATATGATGCCACTTGTATGTGGAATCTAAAATAGTGATACAAATGAGCTTATTTACAAAACAGAAATAGACTCATAGACATACAAAACAAACTTATGGTTACCAAAGGGGAAAGGAGGAAGGGATAAATTAGGAGTTTGGGATCAGCAGATACAAACTGCTCTAGTAAAATAGATTAATGAAAAGCTCTTGTTTAGCACAGGGAACTATATTTAATATCTTATAATAATTTATAATTGAAAAGAATATAAAAAAGAATGTATATATGTATTATTGAATCATTTTGCTTCCCCTAAAAACTAAGACACCATTGTAAATCAACTATGCTTCCATTTTTTTTAAGTTTGAAGTTTATTTATTATAGCAGATAGTTTTATTCTAACAGAGAGAGAGAGAACCAAACTTATGGAATAAGAGGAAATCATCTACTCCCTTCCTTCTGCCCATAAGGAAAAAAGCATTTGTAAGTTTTCTAATTCATAACACATAGAAGGAAAAAGTAGCAGGGGAAAGGGTTTTTGACAAGCAGTTAACACATGTCAGGGAGCTCATGTCTCAAGGTATATGGTCTGTTCTCTGTTTTCCTGGTTTCCCATCATCCTTGACTTCTCAGGCAGGGAGTGGTCAGGAAGCAGGGAAGAGAAGGCTGGATCTTCTGTAGACAAGCTCATCTGAGGCACAGGGGCTTCACATCCCCTAGGTGGGCCAGTAACCAAGGCTCACAGATCAAGGAGTTTTCATTTGTAGACCCTAGGGGTGAGGAAGGGTGGTCCCAAATAACCACAACACCAGGCAGAGAAGGTGCCAGCCTAGATGTCCAGTGATGACCAGTGGGGATTTCAGGGGAGGATGTCACGGCCCCTTGGAGGGTGTGGAAGGTTGACAGGAGGGCATTAGAGAGTCAACCCAAGGATGGAGTATGATTTTGACAAGGACTTTCATATGGGAAAAGGACCGGTGAAAAAATGGTGATTTTTTTGGATACAATCATGCTTTGCCTCTATAAATCACTCCACCATCTTTTGAATCACTTCCTCAAGCCCTACCTCTTCACATGTTTGCCCACAACCCCGGGAGATGAATTTCCCTGTTCAACCTGTCTCGTAAAATCTGTGATATAGACATAATGCTTACACATTTTTTCCTTATCTTTCAACCAAAAACTCACATTCCTTACTGTATAAATGTATGCCTTCAAAAAATCAATTTTATTTATTTAACCATGCTGGCTCAAGTGAATTACTACCAACAGTCTCAGTCTACATTTGCCTTTGGCTATAAATTCTTCTGATTCTGTATTTCCTGAATCAGATATAAAATATTAATGAACATATATAAAAATCAGAGCAATTACTTCACATAGGACTGGAAGCTTCAGAAACTCTGTCCAGTTAAATCTAGTCACCATTTCCCCACCCAAGGAGCAGTTTAGGCTCTTAGGTCACATAATAACAATGGTAAAATTCATGGGTTGATAGAATGAATTAACAATGTATTATAATCAAGGCTATAACCTGTTGTGGGGTTTCTAGTCCAATGGCCTTGAATCTTTTTGAAGGATTCTTTCAGTATCAAGAAGCTTGAGAAGAAAAAATAGCTGAGGCCTCTGGAAACAAATGAACACATTACAAAGCTTTTTAAAATAGCAACATAAACAATGATATCACAGATATAAACCTCCCTCCCCCCTGAAAAGAAGAAAAATTAACAATGATTCCACTTTCACATGTTCTAATATTTTAGACACAGACCATCATTCCATAAAGAAAGTGGAATGCCGAAGAATTGATGCTTTCAAATTGTGGTGCTGGAGAAGACTCTTGAGAATCCCTTGGACAGTAAGGACATTAAACCAGCCAATCCTAAAGGAAATCAACCCTGAATATTCATTGGAAGCACTTGATGCCGAAGCTGAAGCTCCAATACTTAGGCCACCTGATGTGAAGAGCTGACTCATTTGAAAAGACCCTGATGCTGGGAAAGATTGAGGGCAAGAGGAGAAGGCAGTGACAGAGGATGAGATGGTTAGATAGCTTTACAGACCCAATGGACATGAATTTGAGCAAACTCCAGGAGATAGTGGAGGACAGGGAAGCTTGGCATGCTGCAGCCCATGGAGTCGCAAAGAGTTGGACATGACTTGGTGAGTGAACAACAACAAGAACAATCTTCCAAGCGTACTCTGTACTTCTTTCATGGCTTCAGTCACTATGATGTTTATTTCAGGAGATTATTCATCTTGTTGAATCAGGACACTTGACAATATTGTGGAAGCTCAGGGAGATGTAAGCTCATGATCACTCAGGGTGGTGACAGCACAGAAATGAGGCAGAACCCAGAGCTGGGCTGGTTATTGGCTGTAGGAATCCAAGTCAACAGAGCGCACCATGCAGGGGCCAGGAAGGCAGAAAAGTGTGAGGCAGATTCAGGATTAAGAAGTTGGTAACTGCTTTCAGGAGAGGTAACCCCATGACCAGAGAAGGGCTAAATCTGGGATTCAGCCTCACCTCACCACTTGGTAGCTGTATGACCTTGGGCAGTTCCCTGAAACCTCTCTATCCCATGGCTATTCATCTCTAAGGTCCTTAGACCTGGGTGTTAATTCATGAGGGCTGCCTTAACAAACAACCACAAACTGGATAGCTTAAACAACAGAACATTTACTGTCACACAGTTCTGAAACTGTTAGAAGGTTACAAATCTAAAATCAAAGTGTTGGCAATATAGGTTCCTTCTGACATCTCTGACTAGAGGCCTCTATTCCTGACCTGCAGATGGCCATCTTCTCTGTGTATCTCTTCACACTGTCTTCCCTCTGCATGGGTCTACTTCTGTATCAAATTTCCCCTTTTTCAAGGACAGCAGTCATATTGGGTTAGGGGGCCCATTCTATTCCAGTATGACCTCATCTTAACTAATTGAATTTATCTGCTGCAAACCTATTTTCCAAGCAAGATCACAATTTGAGGTACTGGGGGTTAGAACATCACCATATGCCTTTTGGGAGGAAAGCAATTCAAACGATGACAATCAGTTTGCAGAACATGTAATCCGCTGTTTTCCTGTGACTATCCCAGTGCCTTTGAGAGCTATCTCAGACCTCAAGGACAGCTCAGATAGACTGATGGTAAACTGAGGAGGACTCTGGACAAACTGGCATCTCCTCAGGCTCCACTGCTGGGTGAGATCTTTCCTCCTAAATCACACATCTCATTAACTGCTGGGTGGGACCTTCTGGGCTAGGTCCTAGGGGACCTATGGCACACTCAGAGGGATTTTAACTTTATCCACTAGGTAAGTGGTTCTCAAACTTCATACACCCAGGGAGCTTATTTAAAATGCAGATTCCTGAGCTACATCCCTGGAGATTCTGATTCAGCAGCATCCATTGAAGATAGAGTCCAGGAATTCATGCTGCTACTTCCCCCACACCCAAAGCAGATATTGTTCATCCATCATAGAACCCTGTCTTGTTGAATCTGGAAATGGTCACAGAATACTCTCAACAACTCCCCAGGCAACTCCAAATGAATTGATGGTGAGATGAAATCAATTTACCTTTTCTACCTAAACCTTAGGGCAGCTCTGGGTCTCCTGGGGTGGAGGAGCCACATAGAGCCTTTATTATCTGTGCCTGAAAGGAAAGTTGAACTTGGGGTACATTCACAGTTCTCATTGTCCCTCTTCTCCCCACCCTGGGTTTCTGCTGGATGGATTTGAGATGGAAGATCAGCCCAACTCTCTTATGCAACTCAGTTGACCCTCCGGAACTGGCAGCCTGGACCTGGCAGCAAGGATTTTGACACTGGCTTAGTTTTGTGACCTAGGGAAGTGTCCCCTGGCTTGGATTTCTACATATGTAAAGTGTAGCCTTAGGCTAGATGAGGTGGCAAATCCCTTCTTCCTCTTATGCAATTGATTCTGAGTGCTCAGTTCAGTTCAGTTCAGTCGCTCAGTCCTGTCCGGCTCTTTGCGACCCCGTGGACTGCAGCACGCCAGGCCTCCCTGTTCATCACCACAAAAGTCCAGGGAAATGAACTACTGTTCAACATTTCTAGCAAATCAAAGCTAAAGACCTCAATGAAGCTAAAGACCTCAATGAACCTTTGAGTGCCTACAATGTCCTGAAAGCTCTACATGCCTTATCATCTCTCACTCCATCCCTATGAGGTGTTATTATATCTATGTTTTCAGATGAGAAAACTGAGACTCAGAGCAGTTGCACTAACTTGCACACATCCATACATCTACTAAGTAAAAAAGTCCAGAATTCAAATATCTTTTGACATCAAAGTCCATTTCTTTCCACATATTCAGTTTCAATGTCCCTTTTAAATATTCAATAATAGACATTTTTAACATTTCTAAATATTCAACAATATTGCTGCTAAAAATGGCAGTTTGAAAAGTTTAAGCTAATACCTCACTCACAGGTGATCCATCCAACATTGGTTGTTCTCAAGTTGATTGAGTTGGCTCATCTACCTTCCTCCAGCTACCCAGAAAGCCAGGTGAGCTGATCCTTGCTGGTCTTTAAGTCATAGAGTGGAACCAGTCTGTTGTTCCATGTCCAGTTCTAACTGTTGCTTCCTGACCTGCATACAGATTTCTCAAGAGGCAGGTCAGGTGGTCTAGTATTCCCATCTCTTTCAGAATTTTCCACAGTTTATTGGGAAAACAGTTAGAACTGGACATGGAACAACAGACTGGTTCCAAATAGGAAAAGGAATACGTCAAGGCTGTGTATTGTCACCCTGCTTATTTAACTTCTATGCAGAGTACATCATGAGAAACGCTGGGCTGGAGGAGCACAAGCTGGAATCAAGATTGCCAGGAGAAATATCAACAACCTCAGATAGGTAGATGACACCACCCTTATGGCAGAAAGTGAAGAGGAACTACAGAGCCTTTTGATGAAAGTGAAAGAGGAGAAGGAAAAAGTTGGCTTAAAGCTCAACATTCAGAAAACGAAGATCATGGCATCCGGTCCCATCACTTCATGGCAAATAAATGGGGAGACAGTGGCTGACTTTATTTTTTGGGGCTCCAAAATCACTACAGATGGTAACTGCAGCCATGAAATTAAAAGATGCTTACTCCTTGGAAGGAAAGTTATGACCAACCTAGACAGCATATTAAAAAGCAGAGACATTACTTTGCTAACAAAGGTCTGTCTCATCAAGGCAATGGTTATTCCAATAGTCATGTATGGATGTGAGAGTTGGACTATAAAGAAAGCTGAGTGCTGAAGAATTGATGCTTTTGAAGTGTGGTGTTGCAAAAGACTCTTGAGAGTCCCTTGGACTGCAAGGAGATCCAACCAGTCCATCCTAAAGGAGATCAGTCCTGGGTGTTCATTGGAAGGACTGATCCTGAAACTGAAACTCCAATACTTTGGCCACCTGATACGAAAAGCTGACTCATTGGAAAAGACCCTGATGCTGGGAAAGATTGAAGGTAGGAGGAAAAGGGGATGACAGAGGATGAGATGGTTGGATGGCATCACTGACTCAATGGACATGAGTTTGGGTAAACTCTGGGAGTTGGTGATGGACAGGGAGGCCTGGTGTGCTGTGCTCCATGGGGTCACAAACAGTCAGACAAGACTGAATGACTGAACTGAAAACTGAAGTCATAGAATGCTGTAAGTTTGGCAGGGCTTCCAGATGTGGCTCTGGTTCCTGGAAATGCATAAACTCTATCCACCAACAACCTAAAGTAACCAGGAAATTACTCAAAAAACTGCCTCAACTTAACTGAAGTCTTTGAAGATCCAAATACATAATTCCACCCAAAAACATGGCTTCCCTATTTCACATCTACTCCAAAGACTGCATCCTGATGCTTTTAATCTTTTTCTCTTCTTTTCCCTGCTCCCATCTCTTCATCCTGTGGATTGATGTAGTTTCTCTGGAAGTAAGAACGGATCATCCCTCTTTAGTTGGGTGAAGAGGTGGGGAACTGAGCTCCTGATTGGGGGAGGCTTGTCAGAGAGCAGGAAGGAGGCAAGTTGTTTGAACATTCCCATGGTAATCATTTCTGCCCCAACACGGACATCGGGATGGTTTGTTGTTTGCTTTTCACATATATTCTCTGTTGCCTATGTGGAGTCCCAAAGGATGAAGAGCTTCTTGGAATAATGATGTACTGGTAGTAGTTTATTTTAGTGCTCATTCTGTATTTTCTACATTTTGGTGGACAGTTGACTACAAAATTCAAGATTTGGCAGGAATAGATCCTCTGAAGAAATGGGAAGGAAGGAAGGAAGGAGACAGGCAGGAAGGACCCAGAATAAAATAAAATAGAGAAACTCTCCTCCTAAGTGGAAAGTTCTGCCAAAATTTGAAGGAATTTTTCCTTTTAATGTAAATGGAAGGGTAGCATTTATTAATGCTTTGTCAACAGGATAATGCATGTCACATTACAAAGTAAATAGACATGCTTGTGTTGGCTCACTGTTGCAGCACACATGGCCAATTAAAACAATACTGAAATACCCTCTGTATGGGTGGGTGCTCAGTCACGTCTGAGCTCAGTTGTGTCTGTTTCTTTGCAATGCCCATGGTCTGTAGTCTGCCAGGCTCCTTTGTCCATGGGATTTTCCCAGCCAGAATACTGTAGTGGGTAGCCATTTCCTCCTCCAAACAATTTTCCCAATGCAGGAACTGAACCCACATCTCCTGCATCTCTTTCATTGTAGGGGGATTCTTTACTGCTGAGCCATCAGAAAATACCCTCTAGCTTAGACATGAAAGTGAGTTCACAATTCCTATTTATAATGTGCTTATTCTTGGTATAACCATCTCTCCCCCATAACTGTCTCTATTATTTGCCACTTTCTGAACATTTAGATCAATTGTCTCCCTTAGAATCTGTGGGGGACTGGTGCCAGGACCCCCGAGGACACCAAAATCCGTGGATGCTCAGGTCCCTTATATCAAATGGCCTAATACAATGGGCCCTCCTTTATCTGCAGGTTCTGCATCTATTGATTCAAACAGATACAGACTGAATTCCAGACCCCACAGATAAGGAAGGCTGATGGAACCTGCCCATTTCTGATTGTGTTTTCTTTCCTGTTTAGAGATAGTCTGGCATGTGCATATCTGGTTCGTACCTGAACACCAACATTGACTTGTTCTCTGAGAATAAGCAAGCTCTTTTACATCTTTGACTCCGTTTCTGTGTGTGTGAAGGAGGATTGCTTGTCACTCCCTTGCAGAGTGGCTGAGAGCACTTAGCAACACTGCCAGTGACCTGCCTGGCCCACAGCAGATGCTCCAAACAGGCCAGCTACCATTTTACTAGCACACCATAAAGCCCTTGTGGCAGGGCCTGAGTCACCAACCTCAGATCTCTCCAGTGTTTGACACATGACCCAAAATGCTTGCTTTGTAATGCTCTGGCTGCCAACTCAGGGTATTTCCATTGTTTCTTTAGAAAGGAACTTTGATGCTTACCTTCATTAAGAAAATTTACAAGCAGACACCACACGTGACTTTTCCCCATCATTATAAAAGTTGTATATATCTTCTTTAGTAAAATGTCTCTCCATGTCTTTTGTTTATTTTGAATTAAAGTGTTTGGTGGTTTTTTTTTTTTTTTTCACTGTTGAACTTTGAGGTTTTTTAAATTAATTTATTTTTTATTGAAGGATAATTGCTTTACAGAATTTTGCTGTTTTCTGTCAAACCTCAACATGAATCAGCCATATATATATATATCCCAGTGTATTCTAGATACTATTCCATTGGTGAATATGTGGTTTGCAATTATTTTCTCTGAATCTATAGCTTGTCTCTTCATCATCTTAACATAATCATAGAACAAAAGTTTTTAAATTTGATGAAGTCCAATGTATCAATTTTTCCTATTTAGTTCATTCTTTTACTGTCAAGTCTAAGAACTATTTGTCTAGCCCTAAACACCCAATATAGTCTTCTATATTTTTTCTAAAAGCTCTCTAAATGTTAGGTTTTACATTTAAATCTGTGATCTATGACAAAAAATTTTCAGATAGAAACTGTTCTACTCCAACATAACACCACAGGAAAAACTGTAGATCCCCCCTCATTCATTCCAGCAAAGGCTAAGTGGACAGCCCAGACCTCCATCCTCAGCAGGCTTGAATGAGGCACACCAAAACCCTGGCCAGGGTGGTATCAGAGAAGGCCAAGAAGGAAGCCAGTCTTTTTATCCTTGTCAGTAGCAAGTCTCCTCTCTTCTCCCCTGCTGACCTCTCACTCTGTTAGTGGGGACTGAGTGAGACCTATACTTCTACCTTCACCAGAAAGAAGAAGGCATCCCTCCTCCTCCTCACTAGGGTGGTGTCAGAGGTGGCCTAGTAGACAGTCAAGACTTTTACCATCACCCTTCGGTAACGAGGTCACCACCACTGCAGTGTCAGTTAGTGGAGACCACTTTGGGAGTTGAACCTCCCATCCATCAGTAATGAGGAGCCCCCTCCCTCTGGTATCAACTGAAGCTCAGGGGGAAACCCGGACATCCACCTCCACCCAGCAAAAACGAAGCAAAGAGCCTCCCTTCCCTGCCAGAGTGGTGTCAGATAAAGTCAGTTAAAATAGAAGGCTTAAGTAAGATACAGAGTCTCATAATATAATCTAAAAAGCCTCATCAATTCAATTGAAAAATCTATTGTCATATCAAGAACCAGGATGTCATATCAAGAACCAGGAAGATCTCGAACTGGATGAAAGCAATTAAAATATGTCAACACCAAAATGACAGAGATGTTAGAATTACCTGACACAATTTTTGAAGCAGCTATGATCATAATACTTCAACAAGCAATTATGAATACTCTTAAATGAAAAAAAAATGGAAAACCTCAGCAAAGAAATAGAAGAGCTAAGAGGAAGTTTACAACTGAAGGTTTCTATTCTTCTACCTTGTAAGTCACTGATTTTTTTCCCTCTGGTTTCTTCTATTCAGTTATTGAATAATTGAAAACAACTAATGACACCACCCTTATGGCAGAAAGTGAAGAGGAACTACACAGCCTCTTGATGAAAGTGAAAGAGGAGAGTGAAAAAGTTGGCTTAAAGCTCAACATTCAGAAAACTAAGATCATGGCATCTGGTCCCATCACTTCATGGCAAATA
>NW_011494826.1:4830431-4847557 GCF_000754665.1 Bison bison bison | reverse complement strand
ACGACAGAGGATGAGATGGCTGGATGGCATCACCGATTCGATGGACGTGAGTTTGAGTGAACTCCAGGAGTTGGTGATGGGCAGGGAGGCCTGGCATGCTGCAATTCATAGGGTTGCAAAGAGTTGGACACAACTGAGCGACTGAACTGAACTGAACTGGAGACTGAAAAAAATAAACTGATTTAAATCGGCACAGGAAAAAGTACTGAAATTTAAGCAGTTTTGAGGTGTAAGAGATTGTGTTACCACTGTAAGGGCAGTGGACCTGAACTGAGGGATACATGGTAACTAGTTGTTTGTAGGTGTTTAGTCACTAAGTCGTGTCCAACTCTTCTGCAGTCCCATGGACTGTCCTGGGATTTGTTTGCAGAAATCCCTGTGTCCTGGGATATCCCTGTCCTCCTCTATCCATGGGATTTCCCAGGCAAGAATACTGGAGTGGGTTACCATTTCCTTCCCTATGGTAACTAGAGGTCTAGAAATATGCTTCTATTGCTTCATTAGCTATGTCCTCCTCATTGATTCTCTAGTTTCTTATCCTCTCCTAGTCCAGTGGACTAAATGAACAAATTAATCAAAAGTAAATAAACAAAGTAGAACAAAAATAGAATACTTTTCACCTTTAATATGGCCTCTTTGTTTGGTGGGATCAATTTCACCAAGAAGAAAGGAATCATTGGCATTCAGGAGATACTGACGCTAAGGTCAGTAACTGTTGAGGAGTGTTCCTTACTTTTGCGTATCCATTCTTTTCAAAAATCCTCTAGCAGCTACCATTCCTTTAGGAAACACACAAATTTGATGCATAACATTGTCCACCAAACTTCCTTAACCACTCCATTGCTATAACATCGAGAGTTGCTTGTAAGGTTAAACACATGAATTATTAAAGAGAGAAAAGACACTGTGTAATCAACTTTCACCAGAAGAAAGCCACCTTTTACAAAATGTCAGAACAGCATGAAACAAAGACACATCAAATAAATGAAACCTCCGCTCCACCAGCACAGCCCCAGAAAAAAGTGAGTCTCCCAGCATGCACCTCCAACCCTGCACTCTCAAAAGCTGCAGGGTGGCACTAGAAAGCTAGGAGACTAGGTATTCTTTTGTCTCTTCACAGAAACAAGTTCTTCTAGAAAGAAACTGTAGCAAGCTACCTTTCTTAGATTCTTAACAGAGAGTGTGTTTTGTAAAGAGATGGGGGAAGATTTACTGTATTCTTCACCTCTGAAAAAACTTCCTCTCTAAAAAAACGGTGGTGTTAGCAAAACTCCAAGTGCAGAACATTTTCTTCTCAACTCTAATTATAGGTCTGAAATTCAGGCAAAATGCAGACAAAGAGACTCTGGAGGAGCCATGAGAAAGTGTCACAAATTAATACAATGTGATTCCCTTCCCTGCCTTTTGGCTCTCAAGTGCTCATTGAGAACCACACTAGTTTCCTACAGAGTAATGGACAGACCCAAGCTAAGGGAAATTATGCAGCAAATTTGGGGGCGGGGGCTTGGTGTCTGCTGACTTCCTTCTTTGCAGCTGCCTTCAAGTTTCCCCATTCAGTGTTCCACGACTCTCTCCTTCACCTCCCTCCCAAGTTCCTCATTGTCTCTGACTCTGATTCCCACCAGGTAGCAACACCAGGCATTGTCCAGACTTTTGATGTATCACTCACTCCTATGACCTATAAAAATGATGCCATTGTTTCTCTCCTGCTCAGAGGTGCTGTGGTCAGTTAGCCAGCTCAATGGGAAAACCCAGATAAATGCATTCCAATTAAGCTGAAACAAGCTTAAGGTGTTGCTTCTCCCAGGCCAAATGTATATTAATAGAGTGCAGGTGACTTATAGGCAGGAAACAAACTCCTGAGGATGAAATTTCAGATATCAGAGGCAGGTCAATGTGAGAAATACTTGCAGGGTGCCCCCAACCAACAATGTTTAAAAAGCAGTCTTGTGATCTGGCCGCACCTCAAGTCTAACAGTGCCTGCCAAGACATAAAGAAAGGAAGAGGAGCAGAACCAGAAGGATGCCTTCCCCAGGGAAGCTCTGAAGTGGTAATTCAGAAAAAAAACAATTAGAAATGAATGTAAAGTCAAGAAAAACATTTTTGTGATTTTTCACTTTGTAAGAAAACAAAGTAGCAAAATCAGAGATAATGTTAGACCTGAAGGGAACCATAGAAATTGTGGATGAAGAATGTCACCTGCCATACTGCAGAGTCCCCTGACTGTGTACCCTAAGGGGATTCAGGCTGGAAGAAAACTAGGATACTAGCCCTAGACAGTTAAGATGCCTATCAAAGGAATGATTTGAATGAACCCAGACTCTTGCATCTTCTCATACATAGACAAGTACTAAATTCATTAACTTGAGATGTCTGGTTTTTCTTTAAATCGCAGTAATCTTCTGAATATCTGATTTTTGTTGCAAAAACTCCTATATGTTCTTGCTTCTCTCTTACCTCTTCTGAACAGTCTATCAGAGCTGGGAGGCTGTCTCCCAGTCTTAAGTCCTCAGTATGTCCACAAATAAAACATGATTCTCAACTTTTAGATTGTGCCTTTTTTCAGTCAACAAATTCAATTGTTTTACCCCTCTGTGCAAAGAAGAAAACTGAAGTCCAGAATCTTGCCCAAGACTACAGAGTGAATCAGTGTCAGAACCAGGATCAGAACTCAGATCTGATTGCCAGTCCAGCTCTTCTAGTACACCTCATTGGTGGTGTCCAGATTCATAGACTAGATACCCAGAGATGAGAAAAATAACTTTCCAATGCTTTTGTCTATACTTCTTACATTATCATACTTGAATTTTGAATTTGTCATATTTCACTTTATCCCTTTCTAGAGTCAAAAGAGGACTTATAATCAATCTTCACAAAACTGTCTGACAAATATCAAACTAAAAAGAAAGACATAGGACAAGTAGATTCTCTACAAGGCATGTGCAGACGTGCCAGCCAGCTGGCTTGGTGATGTGAATTTGGAAAACAGTCTGTGAGAAATGAGAAACTATAAGTACAAGTCACATAAAAATGAAATTAGTCCTTTCCACGTAGCTAAGGGGAAAACAACAATCTACTGCATCAAACAGAAATGGGTGACACCCCCTCCTCCCCTTTGAACATTATATTGTTTCTTCTGACTGTGAGAGCTCCAATTGCCCGGGATTTGTGGCTCCTCCACTCTCTGGTCACCAATTATCTCACAGCTGCTTCTCTATCAAAGAAAACACCCCGAGCCCCACACTGACTTTATATGAAATGAAGCACAAAGCACAATAGAGAACCAAAAATGCCCGAAGGAAATTGTTTGAGTTTGGGATAACAAAGCCAGTATTAATCTTCCCAATCCCCTCCCCAACCCCCAAACATGTGCAAAATTCTGTATGTGAAGGATGAGAAGTAAACTACCATCTGTGGGGTAGACTTCAAGTTCTATAGGAGTACGATCAACAGAAGCCCTAATTTATTCTTGCCAGTTCCCTGTGTCCTTCCAGGAGATCTTCATTCTTTCTCTTATCCATCTCACTGCTTTGCTGACATGGTTAAAATATTCCAATCTATTATGAGGGATGTGTCCTCCTTTACCACCTTCTCCCTGTTTTCCATTCATGTAACTCGAGGACAAATATTGTCATGTCAACTTGCTAGAGTTGGCAGTGTTAGTTTGTTTGTTTAGCCAAAACTTTCCACAGTTTTTATGATGAGAATATCTCTAGTTCTTGTTTGCTGATGGATTCCTCCTTCACTTTATCCCTTCTCAAAACATTACATTTTTCAGGCAAACGAACAGAGGCTGACTTCAAACCATGATCTATAGACAGTGGGACCAAACACTCAGAACATTTCCAGTTCATTCCTGTTGTCCCATTCTGTGAATACAGCACTCCCAGTCACTCAACAAGTGTCTCTGGATGAAGTATACAGTCATCCTCATATATATTTATATACATGAACATGAAGATGTCAAAACTATGTTGGGAAAAAAATAAAGTCACCTGCTGCTGCTGCTAAGTCGCTTCAGTCGTGTCCGACTCTGTGCGACCCCATAGACGGCAGCCCACCAGGCTCCCCCGTCCCTGGGATTCTCCAGGCAAGAACACTAAAGTCACCTAATAGAGTGTAAAGTACAATCCCATTTGTGTAAAAACACAAATTCAAATCTGTGTGACGCATGTGCACTGCCATGGGCATATATGTTTACGTATAGGTGATTCACTTTGCTGCGGACAGCAGATGCTAACACAACACTGTAAGGCAACTAAACTCCAATAAAAATTAATTTTAAAAACCTTGAAGGAACTCATTGCCAAAAAAAATATGTATGTATAAAAGTGATGAAAGACTCTGCAATGAATACCTTAAAGAAATAAGAATTGAGAGTGGAGGAGGTGAAGAGTTTCCTTCATGTCAATCTATTTGATTTCTTTAAAATAACAGGTATTTATTTTATAATAATAGAAGAATGATCTATGGACTGAAGGTTTAGAATTTCTGTAATGCCAATATTTAATTACCAAGGTTAGTATTTTATCAGCTTATTTACCTGCCCCAAATGGTAAACCAAATAGAGCGTAGCAGCAGTCAGTACCATGAAATGCGATAGAGTGACCTCTGCCCCACCCAACCCCCATTTTCTGTCCTTTTTCTCTCCTCTTACGTGTGTGTATATGCACACACATGTGCATGTACTCAGTTGCTCAATCGTGTGGGACCCTTGCAATCCCATGGGCTGTAGCCCACCAGACTCCTCTGTCCATGGGATTTTCCAGGCAAGAATACTGCAGTGGGTTGCCATTTCCTTCTCCAGGGCATCTTCCTACCCCAGGAATCGAACTTGTGTCTCCTGTGTCTCCTGCATTGCAGGCAGATTCTTTACCACTGAGCCATCAGGCAAGCCCTGCTCCATCTTATATGGGTGAGAGAGAACAATTAGGTACATAAAGTAAGAATAATAAAATTCACTGGTAAATGAATGGTGACATGATGGACTTGAACCGACCTGGGATGGGATTCCCGCCAGGCATGTCTCATGACTAGCCTTCACTTCTCTCTCCCTTCCTGCCTACTTCTCCCCTCAAGACACACGTGCATCCTGACTTTTCTCTGGCTACAGTTATGGACAGCACATAATACAATGTGTAACACTCCCAGCTGAATAGAAACCATGGATGTAGATTAAAGAAGAGCTCTGCACTTCTGATGCAATATGGATTTCATCCTCTAGAATTACAAGACATTCTAGAAGTAACACTAAAAAAAGATGTCCTTTTCAGCACAGGAGATTGGAATGCAAAAGTAGGCAGTCAAGAGATACCTGGAGAACCAGGCAAGTTTGGCTTTGGAGTACAAAATGAAGGTCAAAGACTAACAGACTTTTGTCAAGAGAACACACTGCTCATAGCAAACACACTTTTCCAACAATGCAGGACATGACTCTTCACATGGACATCCCCAAATGATAAATACTGAAATCAGATTGATTATATTCTTTGCAGCCAAAGATGGAGAAGCTCTATACACTCGGCAAAAAACAAGACCTGGAGCTGACTGTGGCTCAGATCATCATCTCCTTATTGCAAAATTCAGGCTTAAATGGCAGAAAGTAGGGAAAACCACTAGGCAATTCAAGTATGATCTAAATCAAATCCCTTATGATTATACACTGGAGGTGATGAATTGATTCAAAAGATCAGATCTGGTAGACAGAGTTCCGGAGAACTATGGATGGAGGTGTATAACACGGTATAGGAGTCAGTGACCAAAACCATACAAAACAAAAAGATATGCAAGAAGGCAAAGTGGTTGTCTGAGGAGGCTCTACACACAGCTGAGAAAAAAGAGAAGCAAAGAGCAAGGGCGAAAGGGAAAGATATACGCACTGAATGCAGAGTTCCAGAGAATCGCAGGAGAGATGAGAAGGCCTTTGTAAATGAACAGTGCAAAGAAGTAGAGGAAAACAATAGAATGGGAAAGATTAAAGCTCTCTTCAAGAAAGTTGGGGATGTCAAGGGAATATTTCATGCAAGGATGGGCCCCATAAAGGACAGAAATGGTAAGGACCTAACAGAAGCAGAAGAGATTAAAAAGAGGTGGCAAGAATATACAGAAGAATTATACAAAAAAGATCTTAATAACACGATAACCACAATGGTGTGGTAACTCACCTAGAGTCAGACATCCTGGAGTCTAAAGTCAAGTGGCCCTTAAGAAGAATTACTACAAACAAGGCAAGTGGAAGTGATGAAATTCCAGCTGAGCTATTTCAAATCCTAAAAGATGATGCCCTTAAAGTGTTGCACTCAGTATGTCAGCAAATTTGGAAAACTCAGCAGTGGCCACAGAACTGGAAAAGGTCGGTTTTCATTCCAATCCCAAAGAAGGGAAATGACTGAGAATGTACAAACTATCCTACAATTGCACCCATTTAGCATGCTAGTAAGTTTATGCTTAAAATCCTTCAAGCTAGGCTTCAGTAGTAAGTGAACCAAGGACAAGCACGGTTTAGAAAATGCAGAGGAACCAGAGATCAAATTGCCAACATCTGTTGGATCACAGAAAAAACAAGGGAATTCCAGAAAAACATCTACTTCTGCTTCATTGACTGCACTAAAGCCTTTGACTGTGTGGATCACAAGAAACTGTGGGAAATTCTTAAAGAAATAGGAATACCAGACCACCTTACCTGTCTCCTGAGAAAACTGTGTGGGTCAAAAAAGCAACAGTTAGAACCAGACATGGAACAACTGACTGGTTCAAAGTTGGGAAAGGAGTACAACATGGCTGTATATTATCACCCTGCTTATTTAACTTATTTGCAGAGTACATCATGTGAAAAGCCAGACTGGATGAATCACAAGCTGGAATTAAGACTGCCAGGAGAAATATTGACAATCTTAGATATGCAGATGATACCACTTTAATAGTAAAAAGTGAAGAGGAACTAAAGAGCCTCTTGATAAGAGTGAAAAAGCTGGCTTAAAACTCAACGTTAAAAAAAAATCTAGGATTATGGTATCGAGTTCAATCATTTCATGGCAAACAGATGGAGAAGCAATGGAAACTGTGACAGACTTTATTTTCTTGGGCTCCAAATCACTGTGAATGGTGACTGCAGTCATGAAATTAAAAGACAATTGCTCCTCGGAAAGAATGCTATGACAAAACTAGACAGCATATTAAAAAGTAAAGACATTGCTTTGCCAACAAAAGCACATATAGTCAAAGCCATGTTTTCTCCGCTAGTCATGTATGGATGTGAGTGTTGGACCAAAAAGGTTGAGCACCAGAAACTGATGCTTTCAAATTGTGGTGCTGGAGAAGACTCTTGAGAGTCCCTTGGACTGCAAGGAGATCAAACCAGTCAACCCTAAAGGAAATCAACCCTGAATATTCATTGCAAGGACTGATGCTAAAGCTGAAGCTCCAATACTTTGGTCACCTGATGCAAAGAGCTGACTCATTGGAAGAGACACTGATGCTGGGAAAGATTGAAGGCAAGAGAAGAGGGCGGCAGAGGATGAGATGGTTAGATAGCATGACCAACTCAATGAACATGAATCTGAGCAAACTCTGGGAGGTAGTGAAGGACAGGGAAGCCTGGTGCCCTGCAGTCCATGGGTTCACAGAGTTGGAAATGACTTAGCAACGGAACAACAGCAACCAGGGGAAAATAAGATCCCTCCATTTCCCTGCTGGTATCAACCACAGAAGGTCAATGAAGCAAATTCTCTCCTATTACTTTTGGCATGTAGTGCAGTAAGTTTGGTATCTCATTCACAGACCCTACACATTGCTGGGTTCCCTACAGCACAAAGCCCTTAAGCTGTGGGGTGAATAAAGCCAGTTACTTGGTCTCCTTGTTTAATCAGTAAGGTACCTTTCCCTTTTATATGCTGTTTCTTCTCTTATTGAAAACAAGAGAACACCGCTGTTGCCAGTCAGTTGAGTGGTTGAGTCAGCCAAGAAGGGTTTGGCAGAAGATTCCTTTCTGCTCTGGCACATCGCCATTTATTTGAAAAGGTAGCTGGAATGCATCTCTTCATTGAAATCAATGTAGATTGCTTAACACAAATATTGACAAAATGAAATAGAACCAAATGGGAAAAAAAACTTTGGGGATTTTAGACCTACATAATCAATAGTCAGCTAAAACCTTCCTCTTAAAATTGCATTAAGGACCAAGCATAACATGAATCAGGAAGAAATTACAGCAATTATCTCTCATTGAGTGTTCCTGAAGCAAGAAATAAAGTCTTAGCATGAAAATATAATTAAAATACCTTAACAGTTTGAGCAGAATAGGTCTGTTTAAAGAACACGACATTTTGCCACGGTCACCAGGGGTTTGCCCTCAGTCTCTATCTATATATATATTTTTTATTTCTATAAATTTCAGTCTAAGTCCAATTACACGAATGATGCAGGTTATTGATTCATTCTGACAAAAAATCAACAAAGAAAATTTAAAGTGTGGGGGCCCTCATGGCCAAGTCCTAAGTGAGCTAGGCTCCTTGCTTTGAGGCTTTGGAGCATCCTTATTAAACAATTTCCAGAGAGGCTCAAGCACACAAAAAGAGCCTACTTCCTTCCTGCTTTTCCCTTAGAAAGGCATTTTCTCTTTCTCATCCAAGACACACAGTACAGTTGTCTTGACCCCAAATTTACAGGCTGGTTCATTCGCCTGAAGGCAAACATCACCTGAGCAAGGTTTTCCTAACAGGGTATCCATCCTCTCATTTGCTTTCACTGCCCTGGCCAGGGTCACACTCATGCACTTCATGAAGCATCTTGACACACAGTTACATTTAAAATGAAAGGAGATCCAAGACATGGAAATTATCATATCCAATCTCTTACCAGACACTGCAGTTGATGCCTTTCTTCTCTTGAAGTACCAAGTCCAGAAACTGAGCTAGATCCTTCCAGGATCTCCGTCGCCCTCTAGTTGTTGGATGTATTTGATCACCGCAAGCACCTCTCACCCGGTGAAGACGCTGTCCAAGCACCCGCGTCAGCAAAACACAAGCTGGCCTCAATTCTCCTTAGGGTCAATAGCTTTCAGGTGGGTTTTCCAAATTTTAGGCCTCATTCCATAGATTGTTTGGGCAAATTGGAAGAGAAAAGGTTGCTACACCTCCCCTAACAACCATCCTCCTCATCACTGCCAGGTGGTGAGGAGGATGGTTTTAACAGCTGCAGGCCAGCCTCCAGTTCCCGAGGCAGGTGAGGGGTAGGGGTACCTCTCCTGCCACTCTCTTCCTCACTCACTCTGAAATCACACTGGCTTCTTCTCTGTTCCTCAAACACCTAAAGCTCATACCCAGACTGTCTCATGATGGACATGTTCTGATTACTTGGCTCTGGGCTCAGAGGGCATCCCTCAGGGAGGCCTTCCTGCTCACCCACTAAACAGGATTGCTTCTCCACTTCCTGGGTTGAGTATCCTAGAAGCAAACCCTGAGCTGCGGATTCATGTGCAGGTGGTTTATTAAGGATGCACCACCCAGGGAAACCAGTGAGGGAGGGAGGCGCAGGGACACAGGGTGAAACGTTAGAACAAGCCAGGCGAGGGAGTGAACTGAGGCAGAGGCCCAGCCTCAACTTGATCCCATGGGAGCTCTGGGGTCAGTTAGGCCTGAGAGTTTGCCTGGACAAGTTGCAAGGGAGCTGGGCTTGCGCACTCCCGTACCAGTCAGTCAGTCATTGGGCAAAGCTGGCTGCAGGACAGTAATGTGAACAGAAGCTCCTGGCACCCCTAGCTCTCTCTCCTGCCCAGGAAGTGGCTCCAGCAAGACAAAGGCAGACCTTTGAAGAGTCGCAGGTGTGGGCTGTGGGAGGGCAAACGCCAGCCGCACAAGGCACCGGCGCACAAGGCACCGGCTCACAGCAAACGCACCAATAGCACTTACTCACCTCCAACCCCACCACTCTCCAACGTGCATCCTTGCTTTGTTTTCTTTTTTTTATTTTATTTAACTTTACAATATTGTATTGGTTTTGCCATATATCAAAATGAATCTGCCACAGGTATACATGTGTTCCCCATCCTGAACCCTCCTCCCTCCTCCCTCCCCATACCGTCCCTCTGGGTCGTCCCAGTGCACCAGCCCCAAACATCCAGTAGCATGCATCGAACCTGGACTGGCGACTCATTTCATATATGATATTATACAGATTTCAATGCCATTCTCCCAAATCATCCCACCCTCTCCCTCTCCCACAGAGTCCAAAAGACTGTTCAATACATCTGTGTCTCTTTTGCTGTCTCATATACAGGGTTATTGTTACCATCTTTCTAAATTCCATATATATGCGTTAGTATACTGTATTGGTGTTTTTCTTTCTGGCTTACTTCACTCTGTATAATAGGCTCCAGTTTCATCCACCTCATTAGAACTGATTCAAATGTATTCTTTGTTTTCTTAAGTGCCCTTAGCACTATCCGAGATTATCTTGTTTATAAACACATTTACTTATTGTCTGTCTTCCCAACTAGAGTAACATCCCCTTGAGAGCAAAGATCTGTC
This sequence comes from Bison bison bison, assembly GCF_000754665.1. Lineage (NCBI taxonomy): Eukaryota > Metazoa > Chordata > Mammalia > Artiodactyla > Bovidae > Bison > Bison bison. The sequence goes on along the minus strand of NW_011494826.1, from coordinate 4,837,030 downwards.
TGTCTTGTTCACTGCCCAGCCCCAGGGGAGAACCAGTGTCTAGAACATGGAGGATGCTCAACAAATTTTTGTTGAATAAATGAATGCATCAGGCTGACATGCTCTGACATGCTACACACCCGCATGGGACCCAGAGGAGGCTAGGCTGACTAGTGCTGACTGAATGCTGCTGCTGCTGCTGCTGCTGCTGCTAAGTCGCTTCAGTCGTGTCCAACTCTGTGCGACCCCATAGACGGCAGCCCACCAGGCTCCCCCGTCCCTGGGATTCTCCAGGCAAGAACACTGGAGTGGTTTGCCATTTCCTTCTCCAGTGCATGAAAGTGAAGAGTGAAAGTGAAGTCGCTCAGTTGTGTCTGACTCTTTGTGGCCCCATGGACTGTAGCCTGCCAAGCTCCTCTGTCCATGGGATTAGGCTGACTTTTTTACAGTGAGTACATGATAACAACTCCTGTCCAGAAGGACCCCATGGGATGAGGCATTCTAAGCACTTGTCACCTGCTTGAACACAGCAATAAAGGGGTTGTTGTCCCCTAATGGGGCTAACATCCCGAAAAGTTCTCTCATGGGTAACCAATAGCAGAGCTGTTGCTCATGCTTGATAATATTCATGATACTGACTGAGAGGGTGGGTGCAGAAAGTTGGAGGCTGATAAGTAATCACCTCTTTCTCTTCTCTGACTTCTGAGAAAAAGAAAAAGACACTAAAATGATGGAGGATCAACAAGTCCATCTGATTCCTGACCAGCTTGATTGCTGATATGGATGAGACAACTTGGGTCTACAGTCACAGCTGGGGTCTGCCTACTTTACCTGAGCATTGAATTACCCACCCCAAAGCACAGAGACACAGGCTCCAAAGGGAGCACTCTACTGGAAGGAGCAGCAAGACATGCTTCAGAAAGAGAGAAGGGAGACGTGATCATGAGTCACACCCAATTTCCCAGTTTCAAGGACCAGATAGGACTGGGGAGGTGTGGGGAGACTGAGTGAGAGTGATGGAGGGAAGGCTAGAAGATAGCATCCCATTATTTTTCTTTCTTGGAGTCAGATGTTGCTTCTTGAAATAGAATGTAACCTCCCCCAAGGATTTCTCTGTTTTATTCACTGCTAAATCCCAAGCCCCTAGATCTCAGTAAATACCCACTGAAGAATGAATGACTAGAAACACGAAAACTAGAGGAAAGGATTTTTCCCAACAGTAAGAAGTTCTTTGCAATCATTTCTACAGCTCAACTACCTATCCATTTGTTCAATTGGAAGTACCAGATATAAAAGAGCAGTACTGTATTGTCTGTCTTTGTTGAAAGGGGTCTTGATGGCTTTAACAATCAGTCAAAACACCGAATACATGCCCTGAGGGGTCTTGGAGAGACTGTAGGAAGAGGCTTATTGGACCCCAAGCCATTAAACTGAGCTCTCCTTTAGGATCAGGCAAAAGATAACAAGTTACCAAATCTTCTGGACCCTACTTTTATCATTTACAAAATGGCCTCTACTAGTCTTATCTTCCTTAGAGTCTAGAAAACAAAGACCAAGAATAGGCATGGTGTTGGTAGAATGATTATCTATCCAATCAATTCTAGGGTCCATGTCCCTACAGTTCAGTTGGTGTTCCATTTATTGTTACTACTAATACTTTGCCATGTCCATACATCCTGTTTCTTCCAGGGATGTAAACCAACTGGAAAAATTTTGTACAGTCACAATAATTACTAATTCATTCCTATAATCCAAAAGCTCTGCACTATTTCAGGAATTTTTTAAAAATCCAATTTAAAATTAGGATTTTGATCTTGAAAGTAATGGTATTAAAGCCAATTCCTAATATCAAAAATTGATTTAGAAAGAAGTTTGAATTGAATCAGCAGTATGTGTACTTGGAATAAATGTAGGGAGTTATGAAAACATCTCTGCAAAGATCTATATATTAAGTTTCAGTTTTGTTCTTTACTGTATCTCTGAATTACAGACATGCTGAATTCAGACCTCCATTTAAGCATTCTCATTCTTGTTAGTTTAGATTCTGTACCAAATAGATATTCTCCAAGGAATGCTCAGCATATTCATTGGAACTTCTCTTTTAGTCATTTCAAATGCAAAAAGGAGGGCCATTTTTAAGCTTAAAAAACATAACAAAGATACTACGAGATAGAAGTAGGCATGGACAGGATATATTTTTCTTTCTAAAGGCTATTGCAGCCATACAAAGGGAATGAGACTACAGAGTTTGAGGTTCATACAGAATATAAGCATATTTATTATGGTGTCCTCCAACTCAATATTCTAAATCAATTAGAAGACATCCTGTGACATGACTCTGTGTCCCAGAAAATAGCTCCCATCTCTAACTCTTCTGCAAATACTGATCACTCCATTGGTTCAGATCTTCTTTCATTATATTAGACCAGTGTCTCTTATTTGGGGGATGATTTGGGGTCTCTCCTTCCCCAGGGGACACTTGGTAAAGTCTGGGGTATTTTGGGTTGTTAGAAATAAGGAAAAGTGTGCTGTTGGCATCTGGGGTACAGACCAGAGACACAGCTAAGCATCCTATGATGCAAAGGACAGCCCCCTACAACAAAGAATTATCTTTCCCAACAAGTCAATAATGCCATGATTGGAAACTCTGCACTAGACCCTTAATATTGTGCAATCTTCTGTATCTCTGCTGTGGGATGACTATGGGAAGATTCATGGGGGAGACAAGTCTTCTGTTGAGCCTTAAAAAGGGGGGCATAGAAGGGAACCAAACTGGGTCCTTTGTAGAGACATGGATGGACCTAGAGATTGTCAAACTGAGTGAAGTAAGTCAGAAAGAGAAAATAAATATCATATATTAACACATGTATGTGGAACCTAGAAAAATGGTACATATGAACCTATTCACAGGTCAGGAATAGAGTCGCTGACATAGGGAACAGACACGTGGACAAGGGGTGAGGAGCAGGATGACTTGGGAGATTGGGATTGACCTATGTGCCCTGCCACATGAGAAATAGACAGCTAGTGGGAACTTGCTGAATAGCACAGGATGCTCAGCTCAGTGCTCTGTGGCGACCTGGGTGGGTGGCACTGGGGCTTGGGGGCAGAGGTGGTGAGAGGGAAGGCCAAGAGGGAGGGAATATATGTATACACACAGCTGATTCACACCATTATACAGCAGAAACAAACACAACTTTGTAATGCAACTATACTTTAAAAAAAAATAAAAATTTTTAATTAAAAATAAAAAAGATGAGCGTGATTTGGGTAGGTAGAGGGCCATTCCAGGAGGAAATTTCAGTTGAGAAAAGCAAGCACATGCTTGAAATACTGAAGGAACACTGTTTAAGGAAGTGTATCTTAAATGGGGAGCCCACATTGGGACATGATAAGACGTGACACAGTGAAGCTGGATTTGGGAAGACCTTAAGTGCGTAACATTAAGGAACTGAGTGCTACCCTTTTATTTAGCAGTGCAAAATCGACAACTTTAGAGCAAGAAATGAATAGGTATTTTACCCACTTTTGAAATGTAACTGCCCTGAACCAGGCCCAGGAGTTCCATAATATGTAGTCCAGTTTAGAGATGAAAAGGCAGAAGACAGGAAGGCCACTTACTAGGGTATCATAAATAACCAAATATATGAGCCCAAATTATAGGACTGATGATCAGAATGGAAGAAAGGGACCAGGAAAAAATTAAGATATCACAAAGAATGAAAGATTGGACTGTTCCTCTGGGAGTCTGATGATGATGGTAAATGAAGGAATTCGAAGGTAGGAAGCTGAGACTCGAAGAACAAAGAATATACTGAAGCCAAAGTTCTGGTTAGGAAGTGAGTCAACAACCAGACAGGTGATAAAGGATAAAGAAGTGCACCTGAGTCAGAGAAATCCATCATGACATGAGATCCTAGCCAGGCAGACAGCAAGAAAGTATCCTCTCCCCAACATCACATGCATATTCTTACTTTTGAAGCTTTTCCCTTTAAATTCTCATCTGTAAGACTGTCTACTCTCTCTCCACTTCCCAATAAGACCCACCTTGGAGGCCAGCTGAAGACACATCTTCCTTATTTATGCTTTTCTTGTCACCACAGAGCAAGAATCCAGAAGATCACCTGATATTCATTCTTAATGGTACAAACAGACATGAGCTAGGGAGACATGAATATTTACAAATGAGAGATACAGCCTAGAACACTGTAGAGCAGGCAGCAGTCAGAAATTCAGCAGCCAAATAATTAAATACTAAGAAAATCCAGACAGCAAAGAGAACAGCCAGGGAACTCTCAAGCAGGCAATGGGGAAAACAAAGTGGTAAGAGGGACTTCCCTGGTGGTCCAGTGGCTAAGGCTGCATGCTCCCAATGCAGGAGGCCCGGGTTCCATCCCTGGTCAGAGAACTAGATCCCACATTCTGCAACTAAGAGTTCAAACGCCACAACTAAGCATCCCACATGCCTCAGTGAAGATCGAAGAGCCTGCATGCCACAACTAAGACTCAGCATAGCCAAATAAATAAAGTAAATATTTTAAAAGGTGGGTAAAAGAGGAGATTGTGTTTAGTGACAAACAGCGGGGGAAGATGTTAAGAGGAGTGTGGTGAACAGTCCAGTGGGATGGCATAGCCTGCTTGAGCTGAGAAGTCAGACAGGCCAGACTCGGAGCTGGTGCCCTGGCCCACTTGAGTGAGGTCAGCAGCACATCATTTAACTTTCCTGAGCCTGTTCACCATACCATAAGATGGGGTAAACTATAGCCACCTACCAGGACCGTTGTGGTTACATGAGATGGTTGATGAGATGTGACTAAATAAAATTATTAATAAATGATACATACGCAACAGAAAAATGTTTCAAATTTATTAAAGAGGTTTTTTTTCTTTTGTCTTTGATAACATCCTGGCAGGCTACTGTCCATGGGGTCACAAAGAGACGGACACAATCAAGGATTGATTATTTTTGACAACATGGCATTTGTCCTAGTCAACTGCATCTCAAATTTTGATGTTCACACTTATCACCTGAAGATTTTGCTCCAGTACAGATTCTGGCTCAGTAGGACTGGGTGACATCTATATCCGCACTCCTGACACTCTGCTGTGTAGACCACACTTTTGAGGCAAGACTACAGAGACCCCAACACATTCAACTGATGGGATTTGTTGCAGGTGAGGGTTTGTGACAGAAAGGATACAAAAATAAGACTGAGGTAATATTCAACTCCTGATATGCAAAACTAGGATTCTGCAATAAGACCATAGACACAGAAGCAAGTTCAGGACTAGACCCTCATTTTATGTAAATGGTGTCCATATCTGAAGGGGAAGAGGAGGTGACCGACTTCATTCCAGCCCCAGAGGATTGTGGGAAGAAGAAGCTGGAGGGAAGTAGCTGACCAAAGTGGGGAGGTGCATGCTTCAGGGCTCCTCATTCTGGGCTTTTGGCCAGAGAGGGAGAGATGCATCTGATGAATGAGGTTAGTACTGAGGAAAAGATTCAGCTTTCCCAAACTGCCCTGGAATTCCATGTTGCTTTGGTAGCTCAGACGGTAAAGAATGTCTGCAATGCGGAAGATCTGGGTTAGATCTGGGGTCAGGAAGATGCCCTGGAGAAGGGATTGGCGACCCACTCCAGGAATCTTGCCTGTGGAATTTCACGGACAGAGGATCCTGCTGGGCTACAGCCCATGGGGTCACAAGAGTTGGACACAACTGAGCAACTAGCACTTTCACACACTGGGAGGTTTCTCCATCAGCTGAGATTCTGCCTTGGAAACTATTCAGGGATTAGCTCCATGGTGGTGGTGAAGGTCTCCAGTGCAGACCTCCTGAGCCAGAGCCAAAAGGAGATTCAGCAGATCTCAGAGGAGTCTCTCAATCAGCTAGACTGGAGGAAGACTAAGTTAGCCAGGGAGCAGGACCACAGCATGCCCAGAGCAAGAGAGCACAGCCACAGACTTCAGCCACCTGTCAGCAGAGCCAACAGCACCCAGATCACAAGGGACATTGACCAGGAGGCCAGAAGAGAAAAGGACATCTTCCCTAAGGACACCAGTTCTTCCATGTTACCCGTTACTATGGTTATAGAAAGTTGCCCCCTCCCTGCAAATCACTAAACAACATTTTAGAAAAGAAACAAGAGATAGGGGGAGGATCTTGAAGAAACTGAGCATTTTAATCCAACAAATTCTCCATGCTACCTAAGGGAACTATTTAATTGGACTAAGTTTGAAATGGATTTGAATAGCTAAATCATTTTCCTCAGTGAGTTGGGGCTTGAAAAGAAGACCAAACCTCTTAGAGATAAAATAAAGATATTACATTCTCCTCTAAATACCCAAGTTATGCAGTGAATTAAATTTACAACCACGTTACAAACATAGAAAGTACTTAGCAATGTGCCTGGTATATAGAAAGTGATCGATAAATGATATCTAGGCTAAATAGGTGAAGTAAGAACTGAGAAAAGGCCACTGGATCTGGAAATTAAGAAGCTATCATTCCCTTTTGGGACAGCAGTTTCAGCAAATGATGAGGAGGGAAAGGAGCCACAGAGGATGCTCAGCCCGATCGTGAGAGTCATTACAGCCAACATTCTACAACTCTCAGCATAG
>NW_011494826.1:4826886-4830331 GCF_000754665.1 Bison bison bison | reverse complement strand
AGCATAGCTCTCATTTTGCATAGAGACCGGAAGAGGTGTGAACTGAGTCAAGATGAAGCCTGACCTTTCCTGGTCAAGGCTCAGGATTATCATTCACTGAGCAGAAATATCCCTTAAGGGAGTTTAAATCCTATTTCCAGAAATTGGCTCCAAAGCAATTTTATGGATGAGAATGGGTTTTTTTGAGTGAGATGGCAGATACATAGGGGGAAAAATTATGTATTCCAAAACAATAACCAAGAATTCTTCATTTTAAAAAAATGATATAGGTGAAACTTATTTGCAAAGCAGACAGAGACACAGATATAGAGAACAAATGTATGTACACCAAGGGGGCTGAGGGGGTAGGATGGATTGAGAGACTGGGATTGACATGTACACACCACTATGTATAAATTAGATAACTAATGAGAACACACTGTATAGCAAAGAGAACTCTACTCAATACTGTGGTGACATGAATGGAAAGGAAATCTAAGGAAGAGGGGACATATTTATACTTGTGACTGGTCCATTGTGCTGTACAGCAGAAACTAACATAACATTGTAAAGCAAGCATACTCCAATTAAATAAACAAATAAATATAATCCTTAAAAGATTAGTTCATTCTACTTACCCCCAAATTTTGGTTTTTAAAGACAAGGCTTTCACTATTCCCCAATCTGGTAAGAATCTTGATTTTCTCAAGGTGGTCTCACCTTTCTTATCTCAGATAAAGGCTGCTTTCACCTGTGATCCCAGCCATAGTGGGTTTCTGATGACCAGTCCATAGTTCTGCTTCTTCTCCCTGAACACTGTAGGTCATTTATTCATCGGCATAGTAGTCACTCTTAGAGAAACTGTGAAATAAGAAGGCTGGTCCTACCATCACATTTATCTCCCTGGGATTACTCAAGCTGCTGCTGCTGCTATCTTGCCATTAATCCAACCTCACCAATACACAAAGCCCTTAGTCCATATCCTTACTGCCTAGGCATCTCCTCTCCCAAATGCTCTTATACAACTTCTCCCCTCCACCAAACTCAAGCTAAGACCAGGCCTGGCCTTCTCTTCTCTGTTCCTCCTCCTCTCAAAACTTACCATTCCTTTGTTCTATGATCTCATGCCCCACTTCCTTCCAGGGACAAAGTTGATCATGCCTTTCAGATGACCTGGCATCATTACTCAGCTTGGTTATCTAATATTAGTAAAACTATTTAATGTCACATGAAAAGATGCTAGCATGATAATTCATTGAAAGTGAAAGTTGCTCAGTGATGTCCAACTCTTTGCAACCCCATGGACTATACAGTCCATGGAATTTTCCAGGCCAGAATACTGGAGTGGGTAGCCCTTCCATTCTCCAGGGCATCTTCCCAACCCAGGGATCAAACCCAGGTCTCACAGATTGCAGGCAGATTCTTTATCAGCTGAGCCACCAGGGAAGCCAAAGAATACTGGAATGGGAAGCCTATCCCTTCTCCAGTGGATCTTCCCAACCCAGGAACAGAACCAGGGTCTCCCACATTGCAGGTGAATTCTTATCAGCTGAGCTAGATTATTCATTAGAAAAATGCAAATCAAAACCACAGTGAAATAACACTGCATGCCCACAAGGATGGCTATAATCAAAAATGTCGAAACTAACAAGGATAGCAAGTTTAACTAGGGTATGGAGATGGGAACCCTTGTGCATTGCTGTAGAAATCTAAAATGATGCAGCTACTGTGGAAGACAGTTTGGCGGCTTCTCAAAAATATAACTATAGAATTACCATCAGATCAGATCAGATCAGTCGCTCAGTCATGTCCAACTCTTTGCGACCCCATGAATCGCAGCATGCCATGCCTCCCTGTCCATCACCAACACCCGGAGTTCATGCAAACTCATGTCCTTCGAGTCGGTGATGCCATCCAGCTATCTCATCCTCTGTCATCCCCTTTTCTTCCTGCCCCCAATCCCTCCCAGCATCAGAGTCTTTTCCAATGAGTCAACTCTTTGAAAGAGGTGGCCAAAGTACTGGAGTTTCAGCTTTAGCATCAGTCCTTCCAAAGAACACCCAGGGCTGATCTCCTTTAGAATAGACTGGTTGGATCTCCTTGCAGTCCCAGGGACTCTCAAGAGTGTTCTCCAACACCACAGTTCAAAAGCATCAATTCTTCAGCGCTCAGCTTTCTTCACAGTCCAACTCTTGCATCCACATGACCACTGGAAAAACCATAGCCTTGACCAGATGGAACTTTGTTGGCAAAGTAATGTTTCCATATGACTCAGCAATTCTACTCCTAGATATATACCCAAAAGACTTGAATACTTGTACTCAAACAAGTACTTACACACAAATATTCATTGTATCACTATTCACAATAACTGAAAGGTAGAAACACCCAAATATCCACCAACAAATGAATGGATAAATTGTGTCATATCCATATAATAGAATATTGTTCGGCTGTTTGAAGAAAAAAAGTAAAATACTGGAACAGGCAACAACAATGTGGATGAACCTTGAAAACATTACATTAAGTCAAAGAAGCCAGACATGAAAACTCACGTAATGTTTGATTCCTTTCATATGAAGTACTCAGAATAGGTAAATACAAGGAGACAGATAGAGAAGAAGGGAGGATGGGGGAAAAGGAGGTAGGGAGTAACTACTTACTAAGATGAGGTTTTACTTTGGAGTGATTTAAGTGTTTTGGAACTAGATAGAGATGATGGTGGAGAAGGCAATGGCACCCCACTCCAGTACTCTTGCCTGGAAAATCCCATGGACGGAGGAGCCTGGTAGGCTGCAGTCCATGGGGTCGCTAGGAGTCAGACACGACTGAGCGACTTCACTTTCACTTTTCACTTTCATGCACTGGCGAAGGAAATGGCAACCCACTCCAGTGTTCTTGCCTGGAGAATCCCAGGGATAGCGGAGCCTGGTGGGCTGCTGTCTATGGGGCTGCACAGAGCCGGACATGACTGAAGCGACTTAGCAGCAGAGATGATGGTTATACAATAGTGTCTATGTACTAAATAGCACTGGATTGTTCACTTTAAAATGGTTCATTTTATGTCAGGTGAATTTCACCGCAATTTGTTAAAAAAAAAATCCTTACATGTGCTTAAGAGCACGAAAATGTAACCCAGAGCAAGAATACACAGCCTATAAACATCTTGAGCATAGAGGTTATATCTCACAATAATTTATATCCCTTATAGAGGCTACCAATGGAGAAGGCAATGGCACCCCACTCCAGTACTCTTGCCTTGAAAATCCCATGGATGGAGGAGCCTGGTAGGCTCCAGTCCATGGGTCGCTAAGAGTCGGACACGACTGAGCGATTTCACTTTCATTTTTCCCTTTCATGCATTGGAGAAGGAAATGGCAACCCACTCCAGTGTTCTTGCCTGGAGAATCCCAGGGACGGGGGAGCCTGGTGGGCTGCCATCTATGGGGTCGCACAGAGTCAGACA
>NW_011494826.1:4825261-4826786 GCF_000754665.1 Bison bison bison | reverse complement strand
CGACTTAGCAGATAGAGGCTACCAAAGTGCTTAGGATATAGATATTTAATAAATCTATAGTATGGATGAATAAGTGAATCCATTTCCAGGGCTATGTATTTTGTAATTGCCAATTCTGCATCTCATCAGAAGATGATTTCATCCATAAGTTGCAAAGCATTTTGGGCTGCAAAATCCATTCCTGTGTCCTAATACTTTCAGACTTAGTAAGAAATTTGTATCATTCTTTTCTGCAACTAAAAATTGTACACTTTGCTATCCTGGTTAGAGAGATGACCCTGACTGAAATATCTTGCCCCAAGAATGAGTGATGTCAGCATCTTATTATCAAAATTTTTCTCCATACAAAGCTTTCATGTTTTTACAGAGAATGTTCCAGTTTAATGTTCAGTTCAGACAGTCGCTCAGTTGTGTCCAACTCTGCAACCCCATGAACCGCAGCATGCCAGGCCTCTCTGTCCATCACCAACTCCCAGAGTTTACTCAAACTCATGTCCATTGAGTCGGTGATGCCATCCAACCATCTCATCCTCTGTTGTCCCCTTCTCCTCCTGCCCTCAATCTTTCCCAGCATGAGAGTCTTTTCAAATGAGTCAACTCTTCTCATCAGGTGGCCAAAGTATTGGAGTTTCAGCTTCAACATCAGTCCTTCCAATGAACACTCAGGACTGATCTCCTTTAGGATGGACTGGTTGGATCTCCTTGCAGTCCAAGGGACTCTCAAGAGTCTTCTCAAACACCACAGTTCAAAAGCATCAATTCTTTGGTGCTCAGCTTTCTTTATTGTCCAACTCTCACATCCATACATGACTAAGGGAAAAACCATAGCCTTGACTAGATGGACCTTTGTTGGCAAAGTAATGTCTCTGCTTTTAAATATGCTGTCTAAGTTGGTCATAACTTTCCTTCCAAGCAGTAAGCGTCTTTTAATTTCATGGCTGCAATCACCATCTGCAGTGATTTTTGAGCCCAAAAAACAAAGTCAGCCACTGTTTCCACTGTTTCCCCATCTATTTGCCATGAAGTGATGAGACCAGATGCCATGATCTTTGTTTTCTGAATGTTGAGCTTTAAGCCAACTTTCTCACTCTCCTCTTTCACTTTCACCAAGAGGCTTTTTAGTTCCTCTTCACTTTCTGCCATAAGGGTGGTGTCATCTGCATATCTGAAGTTATTGATATTTCTCCCGGCAATCTTGATTACAGCTTGTGTTTCTTCCAGTCCAGCGTTTCTCATGATGTACTCTGCATATAAGTAAAATAAACAGGGTGACGATATACAGCCTTGACGTACTCCTTTTTCAATTTGGAACCAGTCTGTTGTTCCATGTCCAGTTCTAACTGTTGCTTCCTGACCTGCATACAGATTTCTCAAGAGGCAGGTCAGGTGGTCAGGTATTCCCATCTCTTGAAGAATTTTCCAGTTTATTGTGATCCACATAGTCAAAGGCTTTGGCATAGTCAATAAAGCAGAAATAGATGTTTTTCTGGAACTCTCTTGCTTTTCTGATGATCCAGCAGATGTT
>NW_011494826.1:4818677-4825161 GCF_000754665.1 Bison bison bison | reverse complement strand
TAGTTCCTCTGCCTTTTCTAAAACTGGCTTGAACATCTGGAAGTTCACGGTTCACATATTGCTGAAGCCTGGCTTGGAGAATTTTGAGCATTACTTTACTAGCATGTGAGATGAGTGCAATTGTGTGGTAGTTTGAGTATTTTTGGCATTGCCTTTCTTTAGGATTGGAATGAAAACTGACCTTTTCCAGTCCTGTGGCCACCACTGAGTTTTCCAAATTTGCTGACATATTGAGTTTAATGTTAAGCCCCTTAAAATGCAGGGTTGTAACTAATTGCAAGGAAGGGATAACTCTGTTGTAGCACAAGGTGACTAGCCCTTTCAAACATGAAACAGAGTTGAATTTCCTGTAATAAGTTGAATCTTATTCCCAGGCCCTGATTCTGGACTGAATTTATTTTGTAGCTCATTCAGTATCTCAGGTCCTAAAGTCTCTTTCAAGACACCATTACTTTATTGCCTAACTTGACTCTAGGTGAGATAATGTAAAAACATTTTTGAGGTTTACATACTTAATCCTGATCCTTTCCCCAAGTTAAATATAGGAGGAAACAGGCTCCAATGGAGCTTTTGTTTTTTGTCTCAGTCATGTGGCATTTTCAGAATTCCAATACAAGTTTATCAATACCAATGAATACAAATCTGTTTCCCAAAGCCAGATATGTCCCTGGAAGAAGAGTGTTAATGATAAATACAATTAAGAACTAACTGGAACTATGCTCTTGGATAGCACTGTTTATACTTGGCCTTGATAATATGGCACCCAAGTCAACTGAAGCTATTGGTCTTATAATAAAAATGCTTAAAAGCCATGATACAACTAAAAAAATTAAAATGTAGATTGTTTCAGTTTAACAAGCAATTTCACATACCTTATTTAATTTGATCTTTCCCACTGCCAATGAGATGAGTGAGACGGTTATTGTTACTTCTATTTTAAAATTCAGAAACTGAGATTTAAGAATTTTAGGAACGGGCTCAGGGTCACAGATGGCGACCTTGAATCCCGGTCTTTAGAAGCCTCTCACTTCTATACTGATGCTTCTAATCCCTGTTCCCCAAGAACAATCGCAAACCACCAAAATGATTAGAGGTTTTTGCTGAGGCATTCCCGTCTAGATTGCCTCCTTTTGCCTTGCAGAAGGACTTACTATGCCCTCAGTGCCTGCTGCAGCCCCCATCAGTTTCTATACACCACTGACTATACTAAAGACACCATGGGTGGGAGTTGTGTGCCTTCTTCATCTACATCTACCCAGCTGCTGTTTACTGAAGACTTCGGCAAAGAGCAGTGGGATCCTTACCCTGTTTCTGGTGTGATTTTTAATTTCCTGCTATTCCCCAAATCTTCTTTCATTAAGTGCCTTCCTCCCATGTACCCTTTCCAAAAGCAGAGAGGCCTAATGTCATGTGTTGTGATAGCTGTGATTTTTCTGGCTCCTTGATTTTTTTCTTTCTCTCCTGTAGTTAATACTTGAACTGCACAGTGCTTTAGCCTGGCAAAGAGCAGAGCCTGTTCCGGCGAGCTTCCTCTGGGTCCTGCTCACCCTCCCCTGAGTTACTGCAGTGCCATGATGCCACAGGATTCATCCCCATCCTGCTGCTTCCCTGGCTCCTCATCTTTCCCTACTGCCTCTGCCCATCCCAGAGGTGGATGTCCCGGCCCATGCCCTTATGGACCATGGACAAACCCAGCTGAATTTCTTCCCTAACATTATTTGATGTTGTTAACTACCAATGCTGGTTTTGATTCTAAATCTTGGGAAAGTGCCAGGTTTGCTAAAGGTTATTGGGGAAGTGAATATCCCCAGGGGATCTTCCTGTCATGGAGTCCTTGATAACAACTCCCTACTTCCTTCCCTCTGGATCTTCCTTCCCTTCTGGGAGGAAACTGATGGCAGGTTCACAAACACTTGGGTTCTTTCTATTCTTTTTACTCTTTTAGACCAGGCATGGGAGAGACAACAGGCAGCTACCATGCTCATGATGACTCTAGCACACTGCCTCAGCACATTGCCTTCTGTGCACAAATCATCCCCCTTCCCAGATGAACAGATAAGGTATATTGTCCTCTGTGCAAACACCCCCCAAGTTCCACAGTAGTTTCTGTCTCACTCTTGTGGTTGCTAGAACGTCAACACACTGTTCTTTCTTTTAATTTATAATTGAAGGATAATTGCCTTACAATATTGGTTTCATTTCTGCCATATATCAACATGAGTTAGCCATAGGTGTACATATGTCCCCTCCTTCTTGAACCTCCCTCCCACTTCCCACCCTTTCCCACCCCTCTAGGTTGTTATAGAGAACCAGTATGAGTTCCTTGAGTCATACAGCAAATTTCCACTGGCTCTCTATTTTACATATAGTAGAGTATATTCTCCCATACTGCTCTCTCCATTCATCTCACCCTCTCCTCCCTGCCCCCTGCCATGTTCCTAGTATGTTCTCTACATCTGCATCTCCACTGCTGCTCTGCAAACAGGTTCATCAGTATCATTTTTCTAGATTTCATGTATATGCATTGATATACGATATTTGTTTTTCTCTCTCTGAACACTGTTCTCGCTCCTCCTGACTCATCCCCACATCGCCAAATATCATGCTGACCAACACAGGTTCTCCTAACTCTACTGGTCCAAGTAGTCTATTTCTACCAAGAAAACATAAACACAAATATTCCCAGAAATCCATAACCACAAACAAAGCTTCTTATAAGTGACCTTTCCCATACACACATATGAAAGAGCCCAATAATTTCTCCTATGTTAAAAACATAGTTTTCTTCCTGAATAGTCCTACCAAGCTCTCCCACACTTGAGAAATGAGCTTTTACATATATTTCATCTTTCCTAATAAAAAGTATCCAAACTTTTCCTCACTCCCACTGTGTGCATTTCCCACATCCCTCTCTTCTTGACCAGGGATGCTCACCTTCTCAGCTCATGTTCATTACTAACTCTTCAAAATTATACTTCGTGAGGCTTTTATGAAATACCACACAACTAAAGTAGCTACTTGCTAGAAGTCGTGCATCTACAAAATAGGCTGTGAGTCCATGAATTTCCAGAAAGGACAGAGCTCAGAACCCATAAAGCTACTATTTCTGCCTTCAGAAAAGCAGAAATAGAAGTTGCTGTCTGAGTGGAAGTGAATCCCACTATGATACAAGGTGATGAAAAGCTAGCTGTCGTCATCATTGCCCTTTAGTAGGTGAAAAAACTGGGGTTCAGGTAAGTGAAGTGCATTGCCCAGACAGTCACAGCTGACAAATGGAAGAGCTGGACCTCAACCCTCTGACTGCGGGCATAACCAGGCACCAACCTGTCATTACAACCAGGGTGTCTTGCCCCAATTGCAGCTTCACCAACAAACTTGCTGCTAGTAGTTTGGCTTCCTTTGTGGCTTTCCTCGGGTTTAGAACTGACCAACCAGTGCAGAGCAGCAAAAATGTTGAGCCTCCTGCAGTGCTCATGTCCAGCTGAGATGGGAAAGGTGACTCTGCATGCTCTTTTCAGCTTCATGCAGAAGTGCCCAGTGGACGAGCCAGTTAGGGGTAGCACAGTGTAGAGCAGGAAGCTCTGGCTCTGGGGCCAGCTTGACGGGATTTGTATTCCTACCTGGCCTGGTACCTGTTAGTGAGGCAGCATCAAGAAGTCATTTAACACTTCTGAATCTCCTATCCCAGGGAGAGAGAAAGAGAAAGCAAAGAAAGAAATTAGAATCTACCAGAATGAGTTACTTTTCAGATTTAAGATTATAATCTATGTGATATACATGTATATATTTCTCCTAGAACCAAGGGTTCAATATCTGCTAATTCATCATTTACAGTGACTTCATAGACTAGAACTACTGTGAATAAGGAAAACCAACTGTATTAGCCACAAAAAAGAATTAATCATATGTTACAATGTGGATGAAACTTGAAAACATTATGCTCAGTAAAAGGAAGCAGGTGTGAAAGGTATGTACAGGTCCACTTATGTGAAATGTCCTGAACAAGCAAATCCATGGAAACATAAAGAAGATTAATGGTTTCTAGAGCCTGTATGTAGAAGGAAGTGGAAGTGATTGCCAATATGTATGGGGTTTCTTTCTGGAGTGATGAAAATGTTACAGAATTAGTGGTGATGCTTTCTTACTTTTGGATGAAAACCATTGAATTCTGTACTTTAAAAAGATGCTAAAGCATCTTTTGTGGCTTGTGAATTGTATTTCAATTTTTAGAAACAATGGTATTCTTATACATAATTTATAATACCTAAAATCTAACAACAACAACAACAAAACATGATCATGCCAAGTGTTGACAACGATGTGGAAGAATTAGAACTCTCATATACTGTTGGTGGGAATGTTAAATGGTGCAACAACTGGAAAATTGATACTTTTCCATAAAGTTAGACATACATCTAACATATAACTCAGCAGTCTCACTCCTAGGTTTATCAAAATGAAATTAAAAGCTGTTTTCACACAATAACCTGTATGTGAATGTTTATAGCAGTTTTATTTGTAATCATCATAATCTGGAAACATTCCAAATGTCCCTCAACTGGGAAATGGATTTAAAAATTGTGGCACACAGAGCTAGAGCAAATAATACAAAAATTTATATGAAATCACAAAAGACCCAGGACTACCAAAGCAATCCTGAGAAAAAATAACAAAGCTGGAGGCATAACTCTCCCAGACTTCAGACAATGACACAAAGCTACAGTAATCAATACAGTGTGGTATTGGCACAAAAACAGACATACAGATCAATGGGATGGAATAGAGAGCCCAGAAATAAACTTATGCACTTACAGTCAATTAATCTTCAACAAAGGAAGCAAGAATATACAATGGAGAAAAGACAATCTCTGCAGCAAGTGCTGCTGGGACAGCTGGAGAGCCGTAAATCACTGAAGTTAGAACACTCCCTCACACCACATACAAAAATACAGTCAAAATGACTTAAAGACTTAACTTTTAGACATGATACCATAAAACTTCTAGAAGAGAACATAGGCAAAACATTCTGGTATAAATTGTAGCAAAACTTTTTTCAATCAGCATCCTGAAGTGAAAGAACTAAAAGTAAACAAATGGGACCTAATCAAATTTATAAGGTTTTGCACAGCAAAGGAAGCCATAAACAAAACGCAAAAATAACCTACAGAATGGGAGAAGATATTTACAAATGATGAAACTGACAATGGATTCATTTCCAAAATACACAAACGGCTCAAATAACTCAAAAAACCGGCTCAAACCCAGTCAAAATATGGACAAAAAGCTAAGTATTACTACATTATTTCTCCAAAGAACCTATATAGATGAACAAGAGGCTCATAAAAAGATCTTCAACATTACTAGTTATTAGAGAAATGCAAATCACAATGACAATGAAGTAACACTACATACCAGTCAGAGTGACTATCATTAAAAAAAAATCTACAAATAATAGATCCTGGAAACGGTGTGGAGAAAAGGGAACCCACCTACACTGTTGGAAGGAATGTAAATTGGTGCAGCCATTATAAAAAACAGTATGAAGTTTCCTTATAAAACTAAAAGTAGAGCTACAGTATGATCCAGCAATCCCACTCCTGGGCATATATCATGAAAGGATGAAAACTCTAATTCAAAAAGATACATGCATCTCAATGTTCATAGCAGCACTATTTATAACAGTTAAGACATGGAACATAACCTCATATGTCTTCCATGAGCAGACATATCAATAACCTCAGATATGCAGATGACACCACCCTTATGGCAGAAAGGGAAGAATAACTAAAGAGCCCCTTGATGAAAGTAAAAGAGGAGACTGAAAAAGTTGGCTTAAAGCTCAACATTCAGAAAACTAAGATCATGGCATCTGGTCTCATCACTTCAGGGCAAACAGATGGGGAAACAATGGAAACAGTGAGAGACTTTATTTCTGGGGGCTCCAAAATCACTGCAGATGGTGATTGCAGTCATGAAATTAAAAGATGCTTACTCCTTGGAAGGAAAGTTATGACCAACCTAGACAGCATATTCAAAAGCAGAGACATTACTTTGCCAACAAAGGTCCATCTAGTCAAGGCTATGGTTTTTCCCTTAGTCATGTATGGATGTGAGAGTTGGACAATAAAGAAAGCTGAGCGCCGAAGAATTGATGCTTTTGAACTGTGGTGTTTGAGAAGACTCTTGAGAGTCCCTTGGACTGCAGGCAGATCCAACGAGTTCATCCTAAAGGAAATCAGTCCTGAATATTCATTGGAAGAACTGATGTTGAAGCTGAAACTCCAATACTTCGGCTACCTTATGTGAAGAACTGCTGCTGCTGCTGCTAAGTCACTTCAGTCGTGTCCGACTCTGTGCGACCCCATAGACAGCAGCCCACCAGGCTCCCCCATCCCTGGGATTCTCCAGGCAAGAACACTGGAGTGGGTTGCCATTTCCTTCTCCAATGCATGAAAGTGGAAAGTGAAAGTGAAGTTGCTAAGTC
>NW_011494826.1:4785744-4818577 GCF_000754665.1 Bison bison bison | reverse complement strand
CAGATGTGAAGAACGCTGCTGCTGCTGCTAAGTCACTTCAGTCGTGTCCGACTCTGTGCGACCCCATAGACAGCAGCCCACCAGGCTCCACCATCCCTGGGATTCTCCAGGCAAGAACACTGGAGTGGGTTGCCATTTCCTTCTCCAATGCATGAAAGTGGAAAGTGAAATTGAAAGTGAAGTCACTCAGTCGTGTCTGACTCTTAGCGACCCCATGGACTGGAGCCTACCAGGCTCCTCCATCCATGGGATTTTCCAGGCAAGAGTACTGGACTGGGTTGCCATTGCCTTCTCTGTGTGAAGAACTGACTCATTTGAAAAGACTCTGATCCTGGGAAAAATTGAAGGCAGGAGGAGAAGGGGACAACAGAGGATGAAATGGTTGGATGGCATCACCGATTCAATGGACATGACTCTGAGTAAACACCAGGAGTTGGTGATGGACACAGAGGCCTGGCATGCTGCAGTCCATGGGGTCACAAAGAGTCGGACACAACTGAGTGACTGAACTGATACTCGTAAGACATAGAAGCAACTTAAGTGTCCATCAACAATAAATGGATAAGGAAGAGTTGATACACACACACACACACACATACATATACACACAATGGAATATTACTCAGCCATTCAGCCATGAAAAAGAATGAAATCGTGCCTGCCATTTGCAACAACATGGATGGATCTAGAGACAATCATATTGAGTGAAGTAAGTAGGATAAAGACAAATATTTTATGATACCACTTATATGTGGAATCTAATAATACAAATGAATCTATATGCAAAACAGAAACAGACTCACAGACTTAGGAAACAAACATATGGTTACCAAAGGGGAAAGCTGGGGGAAGGGATAAACTAGGAATATGCGATTAACAGATACACGCTGCTGCTGCTGCTAAGTCACTTCAGTCGTGTCCGACTCTGTGCGACCCCATAGACAGCAGCCCACCAGGCTCCCCCGTCCCTGGGATTCTCCAGGCAAGAACACTGGAGTGGGTTGCCATTTCCTTCTCCAATGCATGAAAGTGAAAAGTGAAAGTGAAGTTGCTAAGTCATGTCCAACTCTTAGCGACCCCATGGACTGCAGCCTACCAGGCTCCTCCGTCCATGGGATTTTCAAGGCAAGAGTACTGGAGTGGGGCGCCATTGCCTTCTCCAGATACACGCTACTACATATAAAATAGATAAACAACAAGGATTTACTATATAGCACAGAGAACTATATTCAGTATCTTGCAATTACCTTTAATGAAATATACCTGAAACTGACACAATATATCAACTACAGTTCAATTTTTAAAGTTTTGATATAGCGTAACAGTGGAATACTATTCAACAACAAAACAGACTAATGATAGAAGTAATGACATGGATGACTCTCAAATGCATCATGCTAAGTGAAACAAGGAATATTCAAGAACAATTATGTATTGCTTGACTTCATTTATATGAAATTCTGTAAAAGGCAAAACTAAAGACATAAAAACAATCAGCAATAGCCAAAGGTTGAAGATGGGGGCAGGACATAACTATCAAGGGGTAACATGAGGGAATTTTGGGGAGCACTGTGGATGACCAAACTCTTCCGTATCTTGATTGTGGTGATGACTATAGGACTCTATCTATCAAATCTCATATAACTATACATTAAAATGTGGATTTTATTGAATGTGAATTAAAATAAAAATTTTAAAACTTACTAAAGAAAAATCCAACTTCATAATCACTTCATAGATCATTTCTTCCTTTTTAAACTGATTTTTGGGAAAGTAGTGACTTAGCCTAGTCTCTTAAGGGTAGCTGGGTACCTGGGTATACAAGAGTCAGGATGAATTTTAAGGGCCAGAACAGCAGCAAGCAGCCAGGCCTTAGGTCATGCTCAGTGTCCCACATGCCACATCATCAAGGGGCCAAGGCTACCTCCTCACGGCAGCCCTTCCTGGAGGGTCTCCCTCCCTGCATAGAGAGATATACAAAAGGTAGACATAGAACCTCTTCCAAACAGGCCAAGGAGAATGGCATAGTTCCAGTTGGAGAATGGCATAGTGCCAGTTGCAGAATGTTCTGAGAGGAAAGAAAGGCAGAGGCACAGCTGTGCAGACTGGGGCATCGTGGCAGGGACAGGGATGAGAATGGGCACCAAAATAGGGACAAGAAGAAAGGAGATGGGCAGGAGGAGAATGGCTACCATTTACTGATCACCTACTCTGTGCTGAGCTCTGTATAAACAGCATTTCAGTATTTTCTATGGCATATGGGCTTCTGCTTATAATAATGGGTCATTTTAAAGATACAAAAAAAAAATTAATTCTACCTGAAACAGTTATGGATTTTTAGTTATATTCCATTTATGGCTTTTCAATCATGGTGGTAATATGGTTTCCTTTTTCAATTACTTGTTTTTCTTTAAGTCAACCTGTGGCAAATTTTAAATAATTGGCAAAAACCATAAAGGCATGAAATTTAGGAAATCCAGCATTATCTTTTTTGATCTCAAAATCACCCAGCATGAGGTAGGTATAATTAGACCCAGGTTACAGAAGAGGAAACTGAGGTTCCAAGAGGTTAAGTAACACTTAAGTCACATAACTACTGGTAGAGTTAGAATTTAACATCAGGTCTGTCTGACTACAAAACATATCACCTGGTCAGGTGACCCTACCACCCAAGACCTCCCCCAATCCTGACAAGTGTGACCATCTTTGTGGTATTAAAAAGAAACCCATGAGCTGCATTGCATGATGATTCAACACACCAACTTGAGTCACACATTATCACCCACCAGCCCCATGACCTTGGGTAGGTAACTTACATTCCCTAAGCTATGTTTCCCCTATCCGAAAGTGAGATTGCTAATGCCTGTCTTGTGCATCAGTAATGAGGATTTTGTTTTTATTGGAGGATAATTGCTTTACAATATTGTATTGGTTTTTGCCATACATCAACATGAATCAGCCGCAGGTATACATATGCCCCCTGCCTCCTGAACCCCCATCCCATCTCCCACCCCATCCCACTCCTCTAGGTTGTCACAGAACACCAAGTTGAGCTCCCTGTGTCACACAGCAAATTTCCACTTGGTATCTATTTTACATAAGGTAATGTGTATGTTTCCATGCTATTCTTTCCCACTCTCTTCTCCCTCTCAGTCCACGAGCCTGTTCTCTATGTCTGCATCTTCATTCAGTTCAGTTCAGTTCAGTCACTCAGTCGTGTCCGACTCTTTGTGATCCCATGAATCGCAGCACGCCAGGCCTCCCTGTCCATCACCAACTCCCAGAGTTCACTCAGACTCACGTCCATTGAGTCAGTGATGCCATCCAGCCATCTCATCCTCTGTCGTCCCCTTCTCCTCCTGCCCCCAATCCCTCCCACCATCAGAGTCTTTTCCAATGAGTCAACTCTTCACATGACGTGGCCAAAATACTGGAGTTTCAGCTTTAGCATCATTCCCTCCAAAGAAATCCCAGGGCTGATCTCCTTCAGAATGGACTGGTTGGATCTCCTTGCAGTCCAAGGGACTCTCAAGAGTCTTCTCCAACACCACAGTTCAAAAGCATCAATTCTTCATCGCTCAGCTTTCTTCACAGTCCAACTCTCACATCCATACATGACCACTGGAAAAACCATAGCCTGGACTAGACGGACCTTTGTTGGCAAAGTAATGTCTCTGCTTTTCAATATGCTATCTAGGTTGGTCATAACTTTTCTTCCAAGGACTAAGCATCTTTTAATTTCATGGCTGCAGTCACCATCTGCAGTGATTTTGGACACCCTGCAAATAGGTTTATCAGTACCATCTTTCTAGATTCCATGCACATGCATTAATATACAATATTTGTCTTTCTTGTTCTGGCTTACTTCACTGTGTATAATAGGCTCTAAGTTCATTCACCTGATTAGGACTGATTCAAATGAGTCTTTTTTATAACTGAGAAATATTCTATTGTATATATGTACCACAATTTCTGTATCCATTTGTCTGTCGATGGATATCTAGGTTACTTCCATGCCCACTCACCTATGGGCACCTTGTCTTTGACAAAGGAGGCAAAAATATACAATGGAGAAAGCATAGTCTCTTCAATAAGTTATACTGAGAAAACTGGACAACTACATGTAAAAGAATGAAACTAGAACACTTTCTAACACCACACACAAAAATAAACTCAAAATGGATTAAAAACTTAAATGTAATGCCAGAAACAATAAAGCTCTTAGAGGAAAACACCGGCAGTACACTCTTTGACATACATCACAGCAAGATCCTCTTTGACCCAGCTCCTAGAGTAATGGAAATTAAAAAAAAAAAAGTAAACAAATGAGACTTAACTTAAAACCTTTTGCACAGCAAAGGAAACAATAAACAAGATTAAAAAACCCTCAGAATGGAGGGTTGCAAACAAAACAACTGACAAAGGATTAATCTCCAAAATGTACAAACAGCTCATGCAGCTCAGCACCAGAAAAACAAACAACCCAATCAAAAACTGGGCAGAAGACCTAAACAGACATTTCTCCAAAGCAGAGAGATGGCCAACAAACACATGAAAAGATGCTCAAAAGTGCTGTTTATTAGAGAAATGCAAATCAAAACTACCATGAGGTATCCCCTCACACGGGTCAGAATGACTATCATTGAAAAAATCTACAAACAATAAATGCTGGAGAGGATGTGGAGAAAAGGGAACCCTCTGGCACTGCTGGTGGGAATGTAAATTGAAACAGCTGCTATGGAGAACAGTATGGAGATTTCTTTAAAAACTAGGAATAGAACTACCATATGACCCAATAATCCCACTATATATATATATATACCCTAAGAAAACTGTAACTGAAAGAGACGTGTGTATCCCAATGTTTGTTGCTGCACTTTTTACAGCTATGAGGATTTTTATTAAGAGTTTATAAAATGTCTGGTATATACAAAGTGCTCCATAAATGTTACTTACAGTTGTTATTGTTACTAATATTAATAAGACTGTTCCAGGCTCTTAAATGGAAGCTATGGGCATTCCTTTGCAAGCCAGGCTTGGAAAATGAGCTGGCCTGAGGCTCCATCTTGGAAGAGAACCTTAGAGACTCCTACTGGGAGCAACTAGGAAAAGCCAGATCTGACCAGGTGCAGTTCAGGCACTAACTGGAGACAGGGGAGTATGGCCAGGGCTCTGGAGCTGGTCTGCCCATTCCTGACACGCATCTAAGCTGTCTAACACTATCTGACCCCTGGATGCCTGTGATGTGCTGGGAATCCCCTGAAACAAAGTGTTCACAGCCATAAGTAGCAGCCCCAGGGGACTACATAGCCATTAGATCAATTGTTGATTAAAACCATGAAGAAACTTGGGAATCTCCTGGCAGTGCTTCTTTGTAAAAAGAAAACTTCTGTGCTGGTCTGTCTCCCAGGAGAAAGTTTAGAAAGTGCACTTCCCACCTCTTCTGGATACCTTCTCCCTGGTTACTCCCTTGCTGCTTACTGCCCTCTGAGTAAAACCTCAGGCTCGTCTGCTCTTCTGTTCCTGTTTATGTTCATCAGTCCTGCAGCAGGCTACAGGCAGAGGCTGAGGGAACACATGGGGCAGTCTTTTTGCCCACTAGGTAGGAAGAAAAAGGGAAGGAAGACTTACACTTCTCAGTTGTGGGGACTGCTGGATGCTGCTAGGTGATGCAAGTTGCACGAATCCCAAAGAAGAGCAGAAGGAAATCACTCTGAGTCCACTCCTTCCTCTGGACCTTCTTTCTTGGGTGACTGATCTATAGAAGGTCTATTGTCTTCTCAAGTTAAAACTCAGGATAAACCCCTAGCTTTGTTTGTTTTGGGCCACATGGATTCTTCCAGTCCCTCCCTGTGGCTGCTGGACGAGCCTACCACATGATGGGAACTCAGTTCTTCTCATGCTCCCCAGACATGGCTTGCTGACCCCTGAAGCTGATTACCTGGGCTGAGACTGGTCAGCACAAATGGAGCACAGACAGAGCCCCAGTACTGGTGCAGAGCAGGGGGTGTGCCCTCCTCCTGAGCCCCTCGTGCACAGCTCTTCAGCTCAGTGGTTCAGCAGCATCTTCTTCACAGCAGCCCCTGAGGCTGGAGACTCATTGGAGAAAGAGAATGAAGGGACACAGGCTTAGTAGCTGGGCCCTTAGCACTGTTTCCTAAAAGTGGGCCCTTAGCACTGTTTCCTAGAAAAGATAAGCTGTCACCAAACAGAAATAAGCCATCTGACTTCTGCCAAGCAAGTCAGTAGTCTGCATTCACAAAGGGCTCACACAACCCCTGGGCATCTGGAAAAACATAGGCAGCCCAGGGCCCACCCTGAGGGTAGTGGGCTGCCCGTCCGCTGAACCCTCTGAATTTTCATTCTAGTTTCTCATTAATAAACAGAATTTCTGTGTTGATTATTGTACTTGAACATTTACTAGGACAGGCAGATTTGGGAGAAGATCTGTTTTCACTCAGGAGGGATAAATCACTTTCCTGGTACATGAAAATGTGATATCAACAATTTTGGGAGATACAGCCACGGGAAGAGAAAGACAGTTGGCTTGGCTGGCAGGTGAAGGGGTCCTGGGGGGATGGGCCCCAGTTGTAATAATCCACTAGCCTCCCACAGCCACCAGAGTGTCCAGCTTCTCTGCAGAAGTAAGGAGGAGAAGAGGGAGAATAGGGAGGCAAAAGATGCACCTTGACCGTGGTCTGAATCTTTCCCCAGGAAAAGAGATTCTAGAACTTTTGAAAAACCAAAGAAAAATGAAGTAGAAAACAAACTACAAGAGTAATACTTTGTAGACATGTATTCATCGAAAATGGCAATGAAAGGGCAAGACCCCAGTAAAGGAAAACTGAGTTACTGTTATAAGAACAGCAAAGGATTTGAATGTGTTTCTCATAAGGTGAGCACCTGTCATTCCATCTAGTCAAATGTATTCTTTATGCTTAACAGATGATGTTTTCCTATAATTAATTCTATCACTGACCATTAACAAGTCAGACAATTTTAGACTGTTTCAAAGGTATCATGTTGGTCAGATGGAATGTAGATTGTGATAAGAATATTAGATATTTGATCACAATGGTATTAACTTTTTTAAAAATAAGTGAATAAATAAATGCATTAACAATTTATTAATTTTTTAAAAATCATATCTCTTGCAGAAAAACTAGAACCAATACTTCCACAATTGTGAAACCAACTTTCTAAGTTGCCTACTTATTAAGCAAACACCAAATTTGGAAGTTTGTCATAAGTCAAGAAGGTTAGAAGGGTGATTTTCAAGTTCTTTTCTTCCTATGTCTGATCTCACTGAACCTAATCTACCATGGAAAGAAATCTTCTTTTTCCTTTCTGGAGGAAGGACTTGTACAGAATTCCTCATGATGGTGCAGAAACAACTGGATGCGTGTAGAAGGCTGCTGCGTGGGGAAGGCAAGGGCCCCAGCATTACAGGCAACCACAGAAGTGAAATTACAGCCCCAGGTGCAGGTCAGGGTCACTGTTGTTGAAGTGGAGTCTCTGTATGAACATACTTCATGTATGTTGGGATTTGAGAAAGTCACCAGGTTTTCACGTACCTCCAGGTATCTCCCAAACTTGTCTTGCATCATGGCTAATGTTCCCATAGGAAAAAAAATCACTGTTTTAGATTAAGGGACTGTGACCCCAAGAGGCCTTGTCTAGTGCACTTATTTCCTAGTGCTACTGTAACAAATAACCACAAACCCAGGGCTTAAACCAATACAAATTTATTATCTTACAGTTCTGTATGCCAGGAAGTTGACAAGGATCTCACTGGATTATAATCAAGAGGTCAGCAAGGCTGCATTTCCATCTGGAGGTGCCAGGGGAGAATCCATTTCCTTGTTTTTCCAGCTTCTAGAAGCTACTACCCCCACCCCTTAGCTAGTGGTCCCCTCCCTCCATCGTCAAAGCCAGCAATTGCAGCTGGAGTCCTTCTTATATTGCATCATTCTGCTCTCTTATTCTACCTCCCTCTTCTACTTGTAAGGACCCTTGAGTTTACACTGGGGCCACATGGAAATCCAGGATAATCTCCCTATTTTAAGGTTGGTTGATTAGCAACCTTAATTTCATCTGCAACCTTAATTCCCATTTGCCATGAAATGTAACATGATTACAGGTTCTAGCGATTGAGACATGGGTGTCTTGAAGGAGGGCAAATTAAAAGATGCTTGCTCCTTAGAAGAAAAGCTATGACAAACCTAGACAGCACTTTAAAAAAGTAGAGATATCAATTTTCCAACAAAGGTCCATATAGTCAAAGCTATGTATAGATGTATGTCATGTATAGATGTGAGAGTTGGACCATAAAAAAAGGCTGAGAACCCAAGAATTGATGCTTTCAAACTGTGGGGCTGGAAAAGACTTTTGAGAGTCCCTTGGACAGCAAGGAGATGAAACCAGTCAATTCAAAAAGAAATCAGCCCTGAGTATTCATTGGAAGGACTGATGCTGAAGCTCCAATATTTTGGCCACCTGATACAAACAGCTCATTCACTGGAAAAGACCCTGATGCTGGGAAAGATTGAGGGCAAGTGGGAAAGATCAAGGGCAGGTGGAGAAGGGGATGACAGAGGACTGGATGGCATCACTGATTCAATGCACCTCTTTGCAGTCCCAAAGAGGTGGACACAACTGAGCAACTGAAAACGACAACACACTTGGTATGTAGATGTGTTGCCTAACCATAAATTAAATTACAAAATAAATTAGCAGTCCCCCAGGAGAATGCATGAACTTGAGCTCCTGAAGATAAAAGATCTTTTTTTTTTTTTGATGAAAAAGGGCATCTCATTGAGCACATAAAGGGCTACAAGTTCTAATGGGGACCTTATGTGTACTGTGAGGATATGAGAAATAAAAAGTCAGTCTATAGACCTACTTGCTCTATTCTTTATTTCATTTATCAAGGATTCATGAAGACTCTTAACCTGAAGATACATGAGCCACCTATTCCAATGGCTCTCAGAACTTCAGCAGCCTGATTTCCTCCCCACCAGTGTGGTATACTTTTGTTTCCTAATCTCTGGGCAGGTGAAGAAAAAACAGGTTATATTTTGGACCAGAGCAGCCCTTGAAACTAGTATGTGGGAGCAGCAGCAGTAGCTAACAGTGGGGCTCCAGCAATGCTTCTCAATGTACAGCCCATAATCCGCCTGCATCAGAATCCTCTAATGCTCTCTCTGGGAATAGGATCCAGGAATCTGCATTTTAAAGAGACCTTTGGAGATTCTGATGCAAACTAAAACTTGACAGCCACTATGTTAAAAGTTCCCCTATCTATCTGTAGCCTCTCCTGGCTCTTAACAGCATTCATAAATCATTTGCTTAATCAATGCTCTATCCCTACTGTGATTCTCAGATATACATTTTTATCAGTTTGTTCTCCTACCTGGAGAGAGAAGTAGAGTGAGCATAATAATTCAGTGCAGGTCTATGGTCTATAACTGAGAATTTGCCAACATATCTTAAAAATAACCAAGATGAAAACTGATTGATGCATAATTCAGTAGTGGAGCTAGTAGACCAAAATGCCTTTCATAATTTAACATATTGACATAAACTATTAAAAACTGTAAAAGAGACAGTGTTGATTTATGCCGATTGATCCTGACTGTGAATAAATACAGTACAAAAGAAACTAATTGTATCACTTCTGCCAAACTACTAATAGCAAGCAACATACTTGGGGAATTAAAAATGCACTTCTTCAAAACTGAAAAAATTTTGAAACATTTTAAGGGGAAAAAAAGTCTGAAAACAAATTTCAGTTTGTTGTTTTCATTAGCAAATTAAATAAATCAATGTTAACAGCAGGTCTGAATTATTACCCAAAATTTTTTAAAAAACAAAAATTTCAGTTTTATTAAGATAATTTTTTCCTATGTAACAATCATTTACTTTCTTCAGTTTGAATTCAAATTGTGAATTACTTTTGTAATCCTTAATAAACCCATTAGGTAGCTTTCTCTGAGACAAATAGGTTGTCTTAGTAATTTTTAACTGCATAAATATTATCAAATAAATCTATCATGTAAAAATTAAAATAACATTACCAAAAAAGCTAAAGTCCTCTTACCCACATTTCCAGGTAATCTAGTTCCTCCCTCCCCTCTCCAGAGATGAGCACTGACATCAATTTCCAAAATATTTTTTCAGATCTTGTTTTTTGTATTTACATGCATGTACATTGACCCATGAAAAGCATTCAGAATTTTTTTGAGAATTTTTATATAAACAGTATCATACTGGATACATTCTTCTACAACTTGATTTTTTTCACCCACTATGCCTTAAAGCACTCTTTCCATGTCTAATAATACCAGCTTTGAGTCAAATATTCTTCTGAATACTAATGTGTGCCCACTCACTCAGTCATGTCCAATTCTTTGCGACTCCATGGACTGTAGCCTGCCAGGCTCCTCCACCCATGGAGTTTTCCAGGCAAGAATACTGGAGTGGGTTGACATTTCCTACTCCAGGGGATCTTCCTGACCCAGGGATCGAGTCTGTGTCTCCTGCATATCTTGCATTGGCAAGTGGGTTCTTTACCACTGTGCCACCTGGGAACATATTCTCTAATTTAATCCTCATAGCAACCCCTTGAGGGTGGAACTGGTAGCATCACCTCACAGGTGAAGAAACTGAAGCACAGAGGGAAGAAATGAGCTTTCACAGTCACATAGCTTGTAGCCAAAGTAGAATTAAAAATCATAGCCCCAAATATTTAACGTGACTCTTGATCAAAATTAACTTGAAACAAGAAGACATCAGCTTCTCACCATCGCTAATTATCAGAGAAAGGCAAATCAGAACTACAATGAGGTATCACCTCACACCAGTCCAAATGGCCATCATTAAAAAATCTGCAAGCAACAAATGCGGGAAAGGATATGAAGAAAAGGGAACCCTCCTGCACTGTTGGTTGGAATGTAAATTGGTGCAACCACTATGAAGAATAGTTTAGAGTTTCCTTAAAAAACTACAACTAGAGCTACCATATGATCCAGCAATCCCACTCCCAGGCATTTATCCAGAGAAAACAATAAACAAAAAGATATATGCACCCCAGTGTTCACTGCAGCACTGTTTACAACAGCCAAGACATAGAAGCAACCTAAATAACCATCAACAGATTAATGGATAAAGAAGATGTGGTACATATATATAATATTACTCAGCCATTAAAAAAGAATGAAATAATGCCATTTGCATCAACATGGATTGACCTGGAGATTATTATACTAAGTAAAATAAGTCAGACAAGAGAAATACAAATATCATGTGATATCACTTACTTATGGAATCTAAAAAATGATACAAATGAACTTATTTACAAAACAGAAATAGACTCACAGACTTAGAAAACAAATTTATGGTTACCAAAGGGAAAAGGGGGCTTCCTAGGTGGAGCTAGTGGTAAAGAACCCACCTGCTGATGCAGGAGACAATAAGAGATGCGGGTTCGATCCCTGGGTTGGGAATATCCCCTGGAGAAGGGCATGGTAATCCATTACCATGGATTACCATCTCTTGCCTGGAGAATCCTACGGACAGAAGAGCCTGGCAGGCTACAGTCCATGGGGTCACAAAGAGTTGCACTACTGAAATGACTTAGCACACATGCACAATGGGAAAAGATAGGCAGGATAAATTAAAAGACGGGGATTAACATATACACACTATTGTATATAAAATAGATGATCAACAAGGACTACTGTATAACACAGGGAACTGTACTCAATAGTATGTAATAACCTTTATGGGAAAAGAATCTGAAAAAGAACAGATACATGAACATGTAGAGCTAAGTCAGATTGCTGTACACCTGAAAGTAACACAGCATTGTAAATCAACTATATTCCAACATAAAATAAAAAATTTTAGAAAGAAGACTTCAGCTTCAATTGCAGAAAACTTCAGGGTAAACTGCTTTCTGAATCCAAAACTATGAATTAACAATTAGCTTCTTTTTTGATAGGTAAGAGGGAAGGTAAGTAAATTCTAGTAATTATAAAGGTCAAATAAATCTGTAATTATTTTGAATCTTGACAATACGCATTTTAAACTGTTAGTATGTTTGTTGTGAAAGGCAAAGAACTCTAATAAAGCCCAGGACTTTGACTTCTAACCTTGAGATCATGAATGCATGCAACAAATAAAAACACACATTTGTCAGAATATTTATTGTAGAAACTGTCACCCCGACCTCATGATTATTTACCCATGACTCCGACTTCACTGATCTGATTCTAATGAACTCAACAAGTGCAGATCCACTTCAAATTAGGAGCATAGCTAAAGGCATCATTCCCTTTAAAAATTTTTTATGAGTAAAATAAAATGACTCCAACATATTAAATTAAAATTATAATGCAGAGTCTTCATTGCTTTCAATGTTGAAGAGTTGTTTCCAAACACAGACAATCTGACTCCAGAACTAACACTCCTAACCACTATACAATGGCACAGTGATACCTACCTCCCTCTTTTTACCTGTCATATAAAATACCACAGAATGAATATAACCACAGTTCATTTGACCATTCACCTGTTGGTCACTGAAGTGGTTTCTAACACTTTGCAATTCATAACAGCACGCCCATTCTTCTACATGCCTCCTTGTGCTGCTATACAAGCATTTCTTGAGAGCAGTCATCCTCCAAGAGTGGTCCCCAGACCAGTGCAATTGCCATCAGCTAGAATTTATTAAAACTTCAGACTCAGGTCTGATCCCCGTGTTTTCTGAACCAGAAACTCTGGGGCTGAAAGCCTGGAAATCTGTGTTTTAATAAGCCCACCAGGGGATTTTGATATACACTCAAAATTGGGAATCATCTCACTAGAGATACAGACAGCACAATGGTTGGGACACAGGAAACCCCTTATTTGAAGCCAAAATTTAAACCACTCCAAAGAAGCAAAAGTAAAGATGAAATGTCAAAAACATTAGGATTTTAACCTGACTTTTCAGGAATCTCTTCCCAGACTTAGAACTCTATTAAACTTGTCAAAAAAAAAAAGACTAATTTCAGAACTCAAATAGGTTATCTAACAAAGCATGAGATTAAGAAAAGTAAATTTGAAATTAAAATTTATATTCAATTATAAACTTAGAAGAAACGGACAAATTCTTAGAAAAGTACAACTTCCCAAAACCGAACTAGGAAGAAATAGAAAATTTTAACAGACCCATCACAAGCACGGAAGTTGAAACTGTAATCAGAAATCTTCCAACAAACAAAGCTCAGGACCAGACGGCTTCACAGCTGAATTCTACCAAAAATTTAGAGAAGAACTAACACCTATCCTACTCAAACTCTTCCAGAAAATTGCAGAGGAAGGTAAATTTCCAAACTCATTCTGTGAGGCCACCATCACCCTAATACCAAAACCTGACAAAGATGCCACAAAAAAAGAAAACTATAGGCCAATATCACTGATGAACATAGATGCAAAAATCCTTAACAAAATTCTACCAATCAGAATCCAACAACATATTAAAAAGATCATACACCATGATCAAGTGGGCTTTATCCCAGGGATGCAAGGATTCTTCAATATCCGCAAATCAATCAATGTAATACACCACATTAACAAATTGAAAAATAGAAACCATATGATTATCTCAATAGATGCAGAGAAAGCCTTTGACAAAATTCAACATCCATTTATGATAAAAACTCTCCAGAAAGCAGGAATAGAAGTAACATACCTCAACATAATAAAAGCTATATATGACAAACCCTCAGCAAACATTATCCTCAATGGTGAAAAATTGAAAGCATTTCCCCTAAAGTCAGGAACAAGACAAGGGTGCCCACTCTCACCACTACTATTCAACATAGTTTTGGAAGTTTTGGCCACAGCAATTAGAGCAGAAAAATAAATAAAAGGAATCCAGATTGGAAAAAAAGAAGTAAAACTCTCACTGTTTGCAGATGACATGATCCTCTATATAGAAAACCTTAAAAACTCCACCAGAAAATTACTAGAGCTAATCAATGAATATAGTAAAGTTGCAGGATATAAAATTAACACACAGAAATCCCTTGCATTCCTATATACTAACAATGAGAAAGCAGAAAGAGAAGTTAAGGAAACAATTCCATTTATCATTGCAACGAAAAGAATAAAATACTTAGGAATATATTTACTTAAAGAAACAAAAGACCTATATATAGAAAACTATAAAACACTGGTGAAAGAAATCAAAGAGGACACAAATAGATGGAGAAATATACTGTGTTCATGGATCAGAAGAATCAATATAGTGAAAATGAGTATACTACCCAAAGCAATCTATAGATTCAATGCAATCCCTATCAAGCTACCAATGGTATTTTTCAGAGAACTAGAACAAATAATTTCACAATTTGTATGGAAATACAAAAAACCTTGACTAGCCAAAGCAATCCTGAGAAAGAAGAATGGAGCTGGAGGAATCAACCTGCCTGACTTCAGTCTCTACTACAAAGCCACAGTCATCAAGACAGTATGGTACTGGCACAAAGACAGAAATATTGATCAATGGAACAAAATAGAAAGCCCAGAGATAAATCCACACACCTATGGACACCTTATCTTTGACAAAGGAGGCAAAAATATACAATGGAGAAAAGACAATCTCTTTAACAAGTGGTGCTGGGAAACTGGTCAACCACTTGTAAAAGAATGAAACTAGAACACTTTCTAACACCTTAGACAAAAATAAACTCAAAATGGATTAAAGATCTAAATGTAAGGCCAGAAACTATTAAACTCCTAGAGGAAAACATAGGCAAAACACTCTCCGACATAAACCACAGCAGGATCCTCTATGACTCACCTTCCAGAATATTGGAAATAAAAGCAAAAATAAACAAATGGGACCTAATTAAAATTAAAAGCTTCTGCACAACAAAGGAAACTATAAGCAAGGTGAAAAGACAGCCTTCAGAATGGGAGAAAATAATAGCAAATGAAGCAACGGACAAAAAATTAATCTCAAAAATATACAAGCAACTCCTGCAGCTCAATTCCAAAAAATAAACAACCCAATCAAAAAATGGGCAGAACTAAACAGACATTTCTCCAAAGAAGACATACAGATGGCTAACAAACACATGAAAAGATGCTCAACATTACTCATTATCTGCTGCTAAGTCACTTCAGTCGTGTCCGACTCTTAGCGACCCCATGGACTGCAGCCTACCAGGCTCCTCCATCCATGGGATTTTCCAGGCAAGAGTACTGGAGTGGGGTGCCATTGCCTTCTCCGTCACTCATTATCAGAGAAATGCAAATCAAAACCACAATGAGGTACCATTTCATGCCAGTCAGAATGGCTGCTATCCAAAAGTCTACAAGCAATAAATGCTGGAGAGGGTGTGGAGAAAAAGGAACCCTCTTACACTGTTGGTGGGAATGCAAACTAGTACAGCCACTATGGAGAACAGTGTGGAGATTCCTTAAAGACTCTGTGGGAGAGGGAGAGGGTGGGATGATTCGGGAGAATGGCATTGAAACATGTATAATATCACATATGAAACGAGTCACCAGTCCAGGTCTGATGCACAATACTGGATGCTTGGGGCTGGCGCACTGGGATGACCCAGAGAGATGGTATAGGGAAGGAGGAGGGAGGAGGTTCAGGATGGGGAACACATGTATACCTGTGGCAGATTCATGTTGATATATGGCAAAACCAATACAATATTGTAAAGTTAAAAAAAAACAAACTGGATATAGAACTCCCATATGACCCAGCAATCCCACTGCTGGGCATACACACTGAGGAAACCAGAATCGAAAGAGACACATGTACCCCAATGTTCATCGCAGCACTGTTTATAATAGCCAGGACATGGAAGCAACCTAGATGTCCATCAGCATGAATGGATAAGAAAGCTGTGGTACATATACACAATGAAGTATTACTCAGCCATTAAAAAGAATACATTTGAGTCAGTTCTAATGAGGTGGATGAAACTGGAGCCTATTATACAGAGTGAAGTAAGCCAGAAAGAAAAACACCAATACAGTATACTAATGCATATATATGGAATTTAGAAAGAAGGTAACAATAACCCTGTATGCGAGACAGCAAAAGACACACAGATGTATTGAACAGTCTTTTGGACTCTGTGGGAGAGGGAGAGGGTGGGATGATATGGGAGAATGGCACTGAAACATGTAAAATATCATATGTGAAACAAATTGCGAGTCCAGGTTTGATACAGGATACAGGGTGCTTGCAGCTGGTGCACTGGGATGACCCAGAGGGATGGGATGGGGAGGGAGGTGGGAGGGGCGTTCAGGATGGGGAACACATGTACACTCATGGTGGATTCAAGTCAATGTATGGCAAAACCAATACAATATTGTAAAGTAAAATTAATTAATTAAAAATAAGTAGATAAATTTATATTCAACGATAAAGAGATCTTGAAAGATCATAGTCTGAGAAGGTCATCTGACACATGAAGGGACCAACCCCAGAGAAATGAAACACCTTTTCCAAGTTCACTGGACTGGTTAGAAGCATAGTGATGGTGAGAGCTTTGGACCTTGGTCTTAGACAGGCACACCAGATGTTGCATCACCGAGTATTATGCTTTGATCAAAGACATTCCTCAAGGAAGATTTTATGACAAACTAAGGAAAGCTTACTTCAAATATTATCCTGAGAATAATTTAGAAAAGAATAAAATCTGGGTATTTATTCTAGAAGAAAGATGCCAAAACCAAATGATTCCAGTGTAAGGAAGATATTACACTACCCAAAATGTATACCAGTAAAGCTAATCATGAACCTCCTCAATGATATTCTCATTGTCTTATAATTTTGACATTTTTATCAAAATGAAATAATGTTTATTGATGTGTGATATTGTAACATGAAAGGAAAATTCTAAAATGTACTACATCTCTAATACACTTGCTTTAAATCAATGTACTATTTCCTATATACATACATTTATTTTCATCAAATTGTGATAAAGGGAACACAAGTGTTCTGAACATTTTTAATCTTAAAATATTTGATAAAAACTTAAAATATTCTTCCATATTTCAATGTTACTAAATAATATCCATACTTTATTTATAACTGTCCAATGGTCTATAAGATATGCCATAATTCACTTGGACATGTTTTTGGATCTGTGAATGGTTTCATATTTATTTTATATTGTAAGAAATGCTATAATAAAATTCTCATATTTTTCTTTCTTCTTTTGAATTATTTCCTTTGGCTAGATTTCAAAGAGCAGACTATGGAGTTGTGACCATTGATCTATTTATGGTTCTTGACCTAAAATACCAAACCCACTCCTCAATGATTCAGCAGAATTTTCACTGGAACCTTAAAAAAAGTTTCACACCAAGTACTCATGCCAGGGAGGTGTTGGGGTCAGGGGAGAGAATTAAATTAGGTTAATGTTATGGGTCTAATTTTAATGGGCTAATATTCATAATTTTCCTTATCTGAATCCTGGTTTCTTTTAAACTAAAAGAAACTTTCAGACTAAAATTCCAAGTAATATTACAATTTAGACTAGAAAAAACCATACTCCAAAAAAGGAAAATTACAATTATTAAAACATTTAAATAAACCCCAAACAGTAACCTGGATTCACACTCTCAATTATTTACATTTAACTGGAGTTCAATTCCAAGAATCCTCCTCAGTACCTTGAGAAAATATAAAATGGATATACAATGCCTGACTTCAAGAGCTTATAAGCTAGTATGAAATTTAATTAATTAGTCTTGGAAAACCTTCATTTGTCAATTTTCCACCTGCTAACTGGGAGGAGACATATTTGCCTATCTTGAGGAAGGAATATAAATAGAAATGAGATGAGATTGGTAAATAAATACTCTACTTAATTGCAATGCAGACTGATCACTTTTAAGAAGTTTTAGTCTAATTTGTCCAAAGAGAACATCCAGATGGCTGGTGGTGTTGTGGATAAGAATCCATCTGCCAATGCAGGGGACACATGTTCAATACCTGGTCTAGGAAGATTCCACATCCTGCAGAGCAACTGAGCCCATATCCTGCAACTACTGAGCCTGCGTGCCAGAACTAAAGAAGCACACTCACCCTAGAGACCGGGCTCCGCAACGAAAGAAGCCACCACAGTGAGAAGCCCAAATACCACAACTATGAAGCCTGCATGCTCTAGGGCCCATGACCCCCAAGTGATGAGCCCTTGTTCTGCAACTACTGAAGCCCACATGCTCTAGAGCCAGCAAGTCACAACCACCAAGCCTGCATGCTGCAATGACTGAAGATCACATGCCTAGAGCCTGTGCTCTGCAACCAGAGAAGTCACCACAATGAGAAGCCCATGCACCACAAGTAGAGAGTAACCCCACTCTATGCAACTAGAAAAAGCCCATGTGCAGCAGCAAAGATGCAGCACAGACAAAAATAAGTAAAATACAGCAGTGTGTACAGGTCAAAAATAAATACATAAATAAATAAAACCTTTCAAAAAAGAAAACATACAGATGGCCAACAGGCACATGAAAAGATGCTCAACATTGCTAATTATCAGAGAAATGCAAATCAAAGCTACAAAGAGGTAAAATGACCGTCATCAAAGAGTCTACCAATAACAAATGTGGAAGAGGGTAGGTAGAAAAGAGAACCTTCTTACACTGTTGGTAGGAATGTAAATTGGTGCAGCCACTGTGGAGAATAGTATGGAAGTTCCCTAAAAAACTAAAAACAGAGTTACCATGTGATCTAGCAATCTCATTCCTTGGCATCTATTTTGGAGAAAACTCAAATTCGAAAAGACGCATGCTCCTCAACGATCATAGCAGCACTATTTACAATACACACACACACACACACATACATACACATAAATATACACGGTGGAATACTACTCAGCCATAAAAAAGAATGAAATAATAGCACTTGCAGCAACAGAGACGGACCTAGAGATTATCATACTAAGTGAAGTAAGTCAGACAGAAAAAGACAAATATCATATGATATCACTTAGATGTTCAGTTCAGTTCACTCCATTGTGTCTGACTCTTTGCGACCCCATGGACTGAGGCACACCAGGCCTACCTGTCCATCACCAACTCCCAGAGTTTACTCAAACTCATGTACATTGAGTCGGTGATGCCATCCAACCATCTCATCCTCTGTCGTCTCCTTCTCCTCCCACTTTCAATCTTTCCCAGGATCAGGGTCTTCTCAAATGAGTCAGTTCTTCCCATCAGGTGGCCAAAGTACTGGAGTTTCAGCTTCAGCATCAGTCCTTCCAGTGAATATTCAGGACAGATTTCCTTTAAGATGAACTGGTTGGATCTGCCTGCAGTCCAGGGACTCTCAAGGGTCTTCTCCAACACCACAGTTCAAAAGCATCAATACTTTGGCGCTCAGCTTTCTTTATAGTCCAACTCTCACATCCATACATGACTACTGGAAAAACCATAGCTTTGACTAAATAGACCTTTGTTGGCAAAGTAATGTCTCTGCTTTTGAATATGCTGTCTAGGTTGGTCATAACTTTTCTTCCAAGGAGCAAGCGTCTTTTAATTTCATGGCTGCAATCACCATCTGCAGTGATTTTAGAGCCCCCCAAAATAAAGTCTGACACTGTTTCCATTGTTTCCCTATCTATTTGCTATGAAATGTGGGGCCAGATGCCATGATCTTAGTTTTCTGAATGTCGAGTTTTAAGCCAACTTTTTCACCCTCCTCTCACTTTCATCAAAAAGCTCTTTAGTT
Source organism: Bison bison bison (assembly GCF_000754665.1). Lineage (NCBI taxonomy): Eukaryota > Metazoa > Chordata > Mammalia > Artiodactyla > Bovidae > Bison > Bison bison. The sequence goes on along the minus strand of NW_011494826.1, from coordinate 4,798,818 downwards.
ATGCTTCAATTTCTGCCATAATGGTGGTGTCATCTACATACCTGAGGTTATTGATATTTCTCCTGGCAATCTTAATTCCAGCTTGTGCTTATAAGCAGGGTGACAATATACAGCCTTGATGTACTCCTTTTCCTATTTGGAACCAGTCTGTTGTTCCATGTTCAGTTCTAACTGTTGCTTCCTGACATGCATATAGGTTTCTCAAGAGGCAGGTCAGGTGGTCTGGTATTCCCATCTCTTTCAGAATTTTCCACAGTTTGTTGTGATCCACACAGTCAAAGGCTTTAGCATAGTCAATAAAGCAGAAATAGATGTTTTTCTGGAACTCTCTTGTTTTTTCAATGATCCAACAGATGTTGGCAATTTGATCTCAGGTTCCTCTGCCTTTTATAAAACCAGCTTGAACATCTGGAAGTTCACAGTTCATGTACTGTTGAAGCCTCGCTTGGAGAATTCTGAGTATTACTCTGCTAGTGTGTGAGATGAGTACAATTGTGCGGTAGTTTGAGCATTCTTTGGCATTGCCTTTCTTTGGGATTGGAATGAAAACTGACCTTTTCCAGTCCTATGGCCACTCCTGGTTTTCCAAATTTGCTGATATATTGAGTGCAGCACTTTCACAACATCATCTTTCAGGATTTGGAATAGCTCAACTGGAATTCCATCACCTCCACTAGTTTTGTTCGTAGTGATGCTTTCTAAGGCCCACTTGACTTCGCATTCCAGGATGTCTGGCTCTAGGTGAGTGATCATACCATTGTGATTATCTGGGTCCTGAAGATCTTTTTTGTACAGTTCTTCTGTGTATTCCTGCCACCTCTTCTTAATATCTTCTGCTTCTGTTAGGTCCATACCATTGCTGTCCTTTATTGTGCCATCTTTGCATGAAATGTTCCCTTGGTATCTCTAATTTTCTTGAAGAGATGTCTAGTCTTTCCCATTCTATTGTTTTCCTCTATTTCTTTGCACTGATCTCTGAGGAAGGCTTTCTTATCTCTCCTTGCTAGTCTTTGAAACTCTGCATTCGGATGGATATATCTTTCCTTTTCTCCTTTACCTTTCGCTTCTCTTCTTTCCTCAGCTATTTGTAAAGCCTCCTCAGACAACCACTTTGCCTTTTTGCATTTCTTTTTTTCTTTTTTTTTTTTTGAGATGGTCTTGATCACTGCCTCCTGTACAATGTCACAAACCTCCGTCCATAACTCTTCAGGCACTCTGTCTATCAGATCTAATCCCTTAAATCTATTTCTCACTTCCACTGTATAATCATTAGGGATTTGATTTAGGTCATACCTGAATGGTCTAGTGGTTTTCTCTACTTTCTTCAATTTAAGTCTGAATTTGTCAACGAGTTCATGATCTGAGCCACAGTCAGCTTCCAGTCTTGTTTTTGCTGACTGTATAGAGCTTCTCCATCTTTAGCTGCAATTAATATAATTAATCTGCTTTTGGTGTTGACCATCTGGTGATGTCCATGTATAGCCTTCTCTTGTGTTGTTGGAAGAGGGTGTTTGCTATGACCAGTGCGTTCTCTTGGCAAAACTCTATTAGCCTTTACCCTGCTCCATTCTGTAACTCCAAGCCAAATTTGCCTGTTACCCCAAGTGTTTCTTGACTTCCTACTTTTGCATTCCAGTCCCCTATAATGAAAAGGACATCTTTTTTGGGTGTTTGTTAGTTCTAGAAGGTATTGTAGGTCTTCATAAAACTGTTCAAATTCAGCTTCTTCAGCATTACTGGTCAGGGCATAGACTTGGATTACCATGATATTGAATGGTTTGCCTTGGAAATGAACGGAGATCATTCTGTCGTTTTTGAGATTGCATTCACTTAGATGGAGAATCTAAAATATGATACAAATTAACTTATTTATAAAACAGAAACAGGCTCACAGACATAGAAAAAAAAGTTATTGTTATCAAAGTGAAAACAGAGGAGGGATAAATCTGGAGTTTTGGATTAACAGATACAAACCGCTGCTGCTGCTGCTGCTGCTTCTGCTAAGTTGCTTCAGTCGTGTCCGATTCTGTGCCACCCCATAGACGGCAGCCCACCAGGCTTCCCCGCCCCTGGGATTCTCCAGGCAAGAACACTGCAGTGGGTTGCCATTTCCTTCTCCAATGCATAAAACTGAAAAGTGAAAAGTGAAAGTGAAGTCGCTCAATTGTGCCTGACTCTTAGCGACCTCATGGACTGCAGCCTACCAGGTTCCTCTGTCCATGGATTTTCCAGGCAAGAGTACTGGAGTGGGGTGCCATTGCCTTCTCCAACAGATACACACTACCATATAAAAAACAGATAAAAAGTAAGGAACTACTGTATAGCACAGGGAACTGTATTCAAACTATATTCACTGTAATATCTATAATGGAAAAGAATATTATACATATACATATATACACATATATATTCATATATATATGAATCACTTTGCTCTACACCAGAAACTGTATATATAAACATAATATATATAAACATAATACTGTAAATCAACTATACCTCAACAAAAAAAAAAAGAGAGAGAGAGAGGAAGAAGAAAATGTTCAAGTTTAACTGGAAGCCATGAAGTTGCCATCAGTGGTCAGTTTCTGGGGTCAGGTCATTTCTTTTTAAAATATCTAAAGTTGGTTTATATTATTTGAAATCCAAAGAATCCTAAATCAGAAGAGGCCTAAATGTAGAAGTCTTTCATTCAGTTCAGTTCAGTTCAGTTGCTCAGTCATGTCTGACTCTTTGAGATCCCATGAATCGCAGCACGCCAGGCCTCCCTGTCCATCACCAACTCCCGGAGTTCACTCAGACTCATGTCCATCGAGTCGGTGATGCCATCCAGCCATCTTATCCTCTGTCATCCCCTTTTCCTCCTGCCCCCAATCCCTCCCACCATCAGAGTCTTTTCCAATGAGTCAACTCTTCGCATGACGTGGTCAAAGTACTGGAGTTTCAGCTTTAGCATCATTCCTTCCAAAGAACACCCAGGGCTGATCTTTAGAATGGACTGGTTGGATCTCCTTGCAGTCCAAGGGACTCTCAAGAGTCTTCTCCAACACCACAGTTCAAAACCATCAATTCTTTGGCATTCAGCCTTCTTCACAGTCCAACTCTCACACCCATACATGACCACAGGAAAAACCATAGCCTTGACTAGACGGACCTTTGTTGGCAAAGTAATGTCTCTGCTTTTGAATATGCTATATAGGTTGGTCATAACTTTCCTTCCAAGGAGTAAGCGTCTTTTAATTTCATGGCTGCAGTCACCATCTGCAGTGATTTTGGAGCCCAAAAAAGTAAAGTCTGACACTGTTTCCACTGTTTCCCCATCTATTTCCCATGAAGTGATGGGACCAGATCTTTGTTTTCTGAATGTTGAGCTTTAAGCCAACTTTTTCACTCTCCTCTTTCACTTTCATCAAGAGGCTTTTTAGTTTCTCTTCACTTTCTGCCATAAGGGTGGTGTCATTTGCATATCTGAGTTTGTTGGTACTTCTCCTGACAATCTTGATTCCAGCTTGTGTTTCTTCCAGCCCAGCGTTTCTCATGATGTACTCTGCATATAAGTTAAATAAGAAGGGTGACAGTATACAGCCTTGACATACTCCTTTTCCTATTTGGAACCAGTCTGTTGTTCCATGTCCAGTTCTAACTGTTGCCTCCTGACCTGCATATAGGTTTCTCAAGAGGCAGGTCAGGTGGTCCAGTATTCCCATCTCTTTCAGAATTTTCCACAGTTTATTGTGATCCACACAGTCAAAGGCTTTGACATAGTCAATAAAGCAGAAACAGGTGCTTTTCTGGAACTCTCTTGCTTTTTCAATGATCCAGCGGATGTTGGCAATTTGATCTCTGGCTCCTGTGCCTTTTCTAAAACCAGCCTGAATATCTGGAAGGTCACGGTTCATGTATTGCTGAAGCCTGACTTGGAGAATTTTGAGCATTACTTTACTAGCATGTGAGATGAGTGCATTTCTCATTAGGGATCATGAAAGTGTTCTGGCAGTTCTCACAGGCTTCAAGGCCAGGAAATGGTCCAGCTGGCTGTCAAAAGCTGGGACTCCAGATAGCCAACTGGTGATACAAGTTGAAATGCTAACCTAGACCAAGTTTAGGCCTCCCTCAGAAATAAACTTTCAGAATCAGTGAGGGCTTAGGTTCAGGCGGACAGTCACGTACTCTGAAAGAATTTATCTGCAGAGTGAAGTTCATCATTTATTTTTCAACAAATATTTTTTATGTACTTTCTGTGAATCAGACCCTGGGTTAGGTACTGGTAATAAAATGGTGAACAAGAACCTGTGTGTTTGCGGAGCCTGCATTCTAGTGATGGAAACAAATTAAAAAATAAGTAAGGAAATAAAGGAAGTGAGATTGTGGTTCAGTTCAGTTCAGTTCAGTCACTCAGTCGTGTCCGACTCTTTGCGACCCCATGAATCGCAGCACACCAGGCCTCCCTGTCCATCACCAACTCCCGGAGTTCACTCAGACTCACGTCCATCGAGTCAGTGATGCCATCCAGCCATCTCATCCTCTGTTGTCCCCTTTTCCTTCTGCCCCCAATCCCTCCCAGCATCAGAGTCTTTTCCAATGAGTCAACTCTTCGCATGAGGTGGTCAAAGTACTGGAGTTTCAGCTTTAGCATCATTCCTTCCAAAGAAATCCTAGGGCTGTTCTCCTTCAGAATGGACTGGTTGGATCTCTTTGCAGTCCAAGGGACTCTCAAGAGTCTTCTCCAACACCACAGTTCAAAAGCATCAATTCTTTGGTGCTCAGCCTTCTTCACAGTCCAACTCTCACATCCATACATGACCACAGAAAAAACCATAGCCTTGAGTAGATGGACAAAACAAACAAATTCTTCTGTTCTGGGAGAATCTATTTTAACTATGATGGTTAGGGAGGCTCTGGCTGAGAACCTGGAAGTTAAACTGAGAACATAAAGTTAAGAAGAAACAACGCTGTGAAGGGCAGCAAGGAACACTTCAGGCAAAGGGAACAGCATAAGTTGGAAAAGAGCTTGAAGTGTTCCAGAAACTGGCTTTAGGCTTGGGTTGGATCATAGTGAAAGAGGGAGTCCGTGGCATCAGATGTAGTGATACAGGCAGAAGCCAGATCATGTAGCAGTTTGTAGATCATGGAAGGAATTTTTATTTTGTTCTAAGTATAAAGCAAAGATATTGAGGGTGTTTGTTTAACTGCTGCTACTGCTGGTGGTTTAGTTGCTAAGTTGTATCTGACTCTTGTAACCCCATGGACTATAACCCACAAGGTTCCTCTGTCCATGGAATTTTTCTGGCAAAAATATTGGAGTGGGTTGCTACTTCCTTCTCCAGGGCATCTTCCACATCCAGAGATTGAATCTGTGTCTCCCGCATAGCAGTCAGATTCTTTACTGACTTGAGCCGTAGCTTTAAATTGTGGAGAAGAGAGAGACAGTCATCTCAAAGTATTGTACCTTCTTATTTTATAGAAAAGAAGTAGAACCTCAAAAGTTTGGAATTATTGGTTCCCAAGTCCTTGGCCAATCTAATACAGAGCCAAACTGTAGAGCACAGAGTAGTCTGCTCAGTGCTAATGTGGCAGCCTGGATGGGGTGGAGTTTGGGGAGGAGGATGGATATATGTATTTGTATGGCTGAGTCCCTTTGCTGTCCACCTGGAACTATCACACCATTGTTAATCAGCTATGCTCCGATATACAATAAAAAGTTTTAAAAAATAGCAGATCTAGGACCCAATCCCAATGTCATGCCCTTCAGCTTAGTGGTCTCATTTCCTTCCCTTCTCCCAGAGCAGCCAAAGCACCCTCAGGGCTCCAGGCAGAGGACTCAGGACAGGGTGTCTCATTCATGGTCTGTATCCTCCCCTCCATCCTCATATACCTCTGAATGTTCTGGTCATGGGGAAGCCTACTTGTTCCCTGCCCACCACCAGAGACAAAACCAGGTCACTCAGTCTTAGAAATGGACATGGGCTGCAATGATGATGGTGATGACCGGCTTTAGTTCCTTTATCTTAATGCTTTGCACATACCAGGTAATTTAATCGTCACAGCCACACTTTCAGATGGACATGATTATAGCACTTATTCCCATATCTGGAAAATGAGGCACAAATAAGCTAAATGGGCTGTTCCCTAAGCTGCAAGCAGACCATGCATTGTCCCTTAGGTTGTTCACCCCCCACATCCAGCCCTGAGCTGGGGAGAGTTCAGGTTCCTTGTTGCTCCCACAGCATCTGTTCTGTTTTTCTCACATTACCTGTTGTGTAGTGGTGATGTTTTCCCTTTTAGCTACAAGCCAGGAAGTTTCCTGTGGGTGGTTATATGAGAATAATTAGTCTTTATGTAAGCACTGCCTTGCAGGATATGAAAGACATAACTCTCAGGCAGCCAGAGAACCCAGGAGGATGCTTATAATCACTAGGCTTCATTCTCTCCAGGAATAATTATGGATTTCAACCACAAATCACCACTTCAATAGGGTTTTCACACCTTAGCTTCTTCCCAAAATTTTAAGAGCGGATTTTCTAGGGAAAGATTATGGATGAAGGGGCAGACATCCTGTGGTTCTTTTTTCTTTTTTTTTTCTGTGGTTCTTTTTTCCTGCTGGAGGTGGCTTCTCATCAGGAGTGGAAAACAGATGTCACTTCCTGGGGAATCAATGTCATGGTCTAGCCAGAGCCCTCAGAGTCATAGGACATGGGGGCTGGAAGGTGCCTTACAGACTATGAATTCAGTCTCTTTTGATTATGTATAATGAGAGTCAACTTCAAATGCCTAAAGCAGAAAAGGAGATTGGGGTATTAACATAGTTACAAATGTAATAGCGAATCATCACCATATGTGCATACAAACTTCTCCAACACCCACACTTTCTCCCCACACCCTCTCCTCTCACCATCCCCTACTACCACTTCTGCCATTCTTCAAGACTAGAGAGTGTTTTTCAAGACTAGCAGGGTCTACTGCTATGTAACAACTACTCACAAAAGTTAGTGGTGTAAAATATCAATCATCTTGTTATATTTCATGATTCCATGGATTGAGAGTTCAGGCAGGACTCAGATGAATAATTCTTTCCTTTCCCCATGGTTCCAATGAAGCTCACTTGGTGGCAGCCAACCAGCAGGTGAGCTTGTGCAGGGGCCAGAGACAGCCTCATTCACAGGTCTGGTATCTTGCTGGGACTGTCAGCTGAGCACCTACACATGGCCTCTCCTGTATGGCAACCTTGTTCTTCAGTCGCTAAGTCATGTCCGATTCTTTGCAATACCATGAACTGCAGCACACCAGTCTTCCCTGTCTTTTACCATCTCCCAAAGTTCACTCAACCTCATGTCCATTGAGTTGGTGATGCCATCCAAACCATCTCATCCTCTGTCACCCCCTTCTCCTCCTGCCCTCAGTCTTTCCCAGCATCAGAGTCTTTTCCAATGAGTTGGCTCTTCACATCAGGTGGACAAAGTATTGGAGCATCAGCATCAGTCCTTGGGGTAGTCAAATTTCTTACATGGCAGCTCAGGGGTCCCCAGAAACAGGTAAAAGCTGTAAGGCTTCTTCTGATCCAGTCTCAGAAGAAACAACATTTCTACCACATTGTATCGTGAAACAAGTCACTAAAGCCAGCTTGAATTCAAGGAAAAGCAAATTATTAATAGAATCCACCTCTCAATAGGGTTGTTAAATGATTTCTCTGGTGGCTCAGACAGTAAAAGTTCTGTCTACAATGTGGGAGACCTGGGTTCAATCGGGTCGGGAAAATCCCCTGGAGAAGGAAATGGCAATCCACTCCAGTACTATTGCCTGGAAAATCCCATGGACAGAGGAGCCTGGTAGGCTATAGTCCATGGAGTCGCAAAGAGTCGGACACGACTGAGCGACTTCACTCACTCACTTTAATCTACCACAGACAGTTTGCTAGACAAGCATCCACAATACTTAATACTTAAATACTGCTTGCTTAGATCCAAGAGGAAAGATGAATGAGAAATGGAAACAAACATCTGATCAAATGGTTTGGGAGTCAAAGGATATGAATGATGTGTCTTCTCCTCCCATTTCACCAGTGATCAATAGCTCCAAGAAAGGATTATATATAAAGAGAAGGTAAGAATAGTATACTTACTTTCTTAGAGTTGTGAAGACCAAATAGATTTTATATATGCAACATACTTAGCACAGTGCCTGACACATAGTAGACTCCCTATTAAAATGCTTCATCAAAAAAATAAATAAATAAATAAATAAAAATAAAATAAAATGCTTCATCATCATCACGCTTGATGGGCCTCATTTTGATACTTAACCTTGGCTGTGCATGTATGCTCAGTTGCTTCAGTGTATATGACTTTTTGCAACCCCATGGCCTATAGCCCGCCAGGCTCCTCTGTCCATGGTATTTTCCAGGCAGGAATACTGGAATGGGTTGCCTTTTTCTCTTCCAGGGGATCTTCCTAACCCAGGGATTGAACCCGCATCTCCTGCATTGGCAGACAGATTCTTTACCACTGAGGTTCCTGGGAACCCCTACCTTAGCTAGACATCAAAATTTAACTCCCCAGAAGCTTCTTTTGCAGGATTATAATGGAAAGCAAAAAGAGGAGAATGAAAGATGGCTTATAGCATTGTGACTCCGTTTGCACGCAAATTAGCAATGGTCATTCAATCAGGATTCTCAAAGTAAATGCTTTATTTTAATGTGTTATCTAATAAAAACAACAATGCCATTATGAAGCTCTTAGATCCTGTCCCTACATGAATCACAGAAATGATCATATTGCATAAAAAATTGGTGGTGGAGGTGACCATCTTGTGACACTGACCGTTTCTCTTGCAATTCCCTGAGTCCAGGCTTTCCCTTTATCAGCCATCAACTTCTAGGGCTGGACTGATGTCAAACCCTATCTATCTCCTTTAGTAAGATGAAGTTTCTGTTTCTAAGAAAGTGAATTTACTGGGCTGTATCCTTAGGTTTTCAAGGCTTCACAAACTCCCAGGTGCCTGGCATCAATCTTCACTTCTAGAAAAAAAGACCACCAGTGTGGAAAAGGTTGTGTAATACTTTTATATAACTCAGGGTACACTGATGTGACAGGACACCTGGAGCTGGTTCTGATACATTACTGGGATGGTTCCTTAAAGTTTGAATAGAGTAAGAAATGAGGAACTGCCTTGGCAGAATGTTGACAGGATCAAAAGGCTCGGGAAGGTGGAAACAGTAGAAACAATATATTACATGAGACATGGAAACCCACCAATTGACTGTAATCCAGGACAGCCCAGACACTCCCTTCATTAACATAATAAATAATGAATTCCTGAGAGGGACCCTAAAATATCCAAAACGCTTGTTAGCCATCCTTTGAAGGTCATTATTAAAAATGGGAGAATCTGCCATTGAGCTGGTCCATAAAGTAGAACTAAGAGGATTATGAAATGGCAAATGGCAGTGCTTAATTGTCAGAGGCAAGATGAATGTAGTAATTATTATCCTGGTCAGCAAGATTTGGAGTAGCAATCGGGCTTCCTTGAACACCACGTAACTATAGCAATCATAGTGTTACAAGAAGTGACGATAAATGGAGAGCAGACCGAGTACTACTTAACTTTTATAACCAATAAAACAAAAGACAGGGAGAACAGAAATCTGTGTAAGTTGCAATAAGGGGGAACTATGGTCCCTCAGGGCTTCCCCGGTGACTCAGTGGTAAAGAATCCACCTGCAGTGCGGGAGACGTGGGTTTGATCCCTGTATCAGGAAGATCCCCTGAAGGAGGAAATGGCAACCCACTCCAGTATTCTTGCCTGCAAAATCCCATGGACAGAGAAGCCCGGGGATCTACAGTCCATGGGGTCACAAAGAGACATGGCTGAGTGACACATGCACCCACAGTCCCTCACCTATTCTAAATCTAAGTCAATGTAAAAGCTCAGGATCCATTAATTTAAGGGAAATCTAGGTCTGGTTGGGGAAAGAATCTACAGCAACACTGTATGTACAGTAAATATCCCCCCAAACCTTCCCTCAGAGGTACATGTGCCCAGTTGCTAGGTTAACTATATACTGGGGAAAGAGGTATATCTCGATCTGTGGTATCTGAAATGCAACCACATTCCTACACATAGAGCACGGATAGGGGGCATATGGGGGCCAGATGATAGATGGAATTTTATATATAATGCATAATTGGGACAGATATTCTTAATAACTGGCAGAACCTTCACAATGATTCCCTGACCTTTTGGACTAAGAGCTAGAATAACAGGAAGAGCTCTACGGGTGTCCTGACACTCTTCCTACACCTAGTCAAGATAATTAATCAGAAGCAATGTCACATCCCAGGTAGAAGTGCAGAACGTAGAACCATCATCAAAGACTTCAAGCATGTATGACTGGCAGTCCCCATCAAATCACCTGAGGGTCCCCAGCAAAAGCCAGACGGGACCGAGGACAGCAGACCATGACAAACTTAACTAGATGATGACTCAAATTTCAGCTCCTGTGTCAGATACAGTATCTTCACTAGAACAGATCGACACAGCCTCCAGCACTTGGTATATGGCTGTTGCTCTGGCAAGTACATTCTTCTCAATCTTTGTGAGGAAGGAGGATCAAATGAGTTTCACTGTTTAACATAAGGAGGAGGAGCAGGATGCATTCGCTGTTTCTTATCTCTAAGAGCTTCCTTCTGCAAAGTCTTCAATGGTCTTGATATCCTGCAGACACCACATTTGCCCACCATATTGATAATATCTGCCAGTTATACCTAGGGAGCAAGAAGTAAACTAGATGCCCTAGTAAGAAGCATGTTTGCCAGGAAGTAGGAGAAAAATTCCACAAAGATTAAGGAACCTGCCACACTGATGAAATTCTTAGAGGTACAATGATCACAGTGGTCCCCAAACTTTCTGGCACCAAGGATTGGTTTCATGGGAAACCGTTCTTCCGTGGACTGGAATATGGAGTGAGGGGTGGGAGTGGTTTAGGGATGATTCGAGCACATCCCATTTATCGTGTGTGCTGTTTCTACTAGGCCTTCCCTCATAGCTCTGTCAGTAAAAGAATCTTTCAGGAGACCTGGCTTTGATTCCTGGGTCAGGAAGATCCTCTGGAGAAGGAAATGACAATCCACTCCAGTACCCTTGTCTGGAGCCTGGCAGGCTACAGTCCATAGGATCGCAAGAGTGAGACATGACTTAACGACTAAACCACCACTATTTCTATTCTGATTACATCAGCTCCAGCTCAGATCATCAGGCATTAGATCCTAGAGGTTGGGGACCCTTGATCTAGGATATGTTGGCAAATCGTCCTTAAGGTAAGAAGCAATTGTAATGCCTTGAAATCTCCACCACTAAGAAAAAGAAAAATTTCTTTGGATTTTAGGGGCAATATTGCTCTTAAAAATAATGTTCCAATTCATATATCAAGTAATTAAAAATCTGCCCATTTAGAGTGCTATCCAGAGTGAAAGGAAACTCTGAAGCAAATCAGAAGTGTACTGTAAGCTGTCCTGCCACTTGGGCCATTAGACCCAATGGGTCAATGGACTAGGGATATCCATGGACGATACGGATGGGTGTCTGGAGTCTGACAAGACCCAGTAGGAGAAGCCAGGGTTCTGGAGCAATGCTATTCCTTCTGTGACAGAGAATATTTGCCTTTCAAGGAAAAACAAAAACAGCAATGACAACAACTCCTGGAGAGCTTCCAGGCACTGATAGAAATTGAGTGAGTATGCGACCAGAGTTGCCCATATCATGAACGGGATATGAATAGATCCGTCAAAGCATATGGCCAGTAGCACAGCAATAATCCACTGCTATAGAAACAATACATTCAGGATCATAGAGTCTAAAGGCAAAAATAAATTACATTACAGTTGACCCAGACTCTCAAGGCACCTAAACTTTGTTTCACTGACATCTCTCACTAACTCACATCCATAGAAGAGGACTATTCTCAGGTCTCATTCACAGATGGGTCTGCTCAGTAGGTGGGGACCAGTTGCATAAGTGGGCTACTTCTGCCCTAACTGCCCCCATCCCTGATGAGTGGCCCTGAAGGGCAGTGGTGAAAGAAAATCCTCTCAATTGGCAGAATTGGGAATACAGCCCTTGGTGGTTCCCTAGGTGTGGAGGAGTAAGTGGTCTGAAGTATGGAGGTACTTGATAGATGTGTACTTTTGAACAGTGGCAAATAGCTTGGCCAGTTGTTCAGAAACTAGGAAGGAGTGAGAATGAAAGTTTAAAGGTAAGGAAGTCCAGAGGAAAAGGCATGTGGGTAAACCTATAGAAGCGTACTGTTATTTCTCATTAATGCCCATCAGAGAGCACCATTTCTGAAGAAACATGCTTCATGCTGGCAGGGATGAGCTCTCTGTGGAGTCAAGATGACTCCCCTCACCAAGGCTAATCTGTTATTCATCAATAGAAGCTGACCTTCCAGGAAAAAATAGCCTAACACAGAGCCCTCTATAAAGCATCATCCACTTAGGTGATTTAACAGTCACTTGTTTGCACGGGATCACTTCTACCCTAAAGGTGGCTACAATTTACCATAGTAGAAAATGACACATATCTGGATACGGGTATGTCTTCCTATCCACAGTGCCTTTACTAACCCCACCATCCAAATATTTACAGGACATCTGATCTACCTGCAGGTATCCTGTACAACACTGCCTCAAATCAAGAGCCCTAAATTCATAGTAAAGAAGTCAGGCTAGGAGCTTCCTTGGTGGCTCAGTGGTAAAGAATCTACCTGCCAATGCAGGAGACACGGGTTTGAGCCCCTAATTCAGGAAGATCTCTCATGCAGCTAGCAACTTAAGCCTGTGTGACAAAACTATTGAGCCTGTCCACTGGAGTGCAAAAGCTGCAACTACAGAGCCCACGTGCCACAGCTACTGAAGCCCACACCCTAGAGCCCACGTTCCACAATAAGAGAAGCCACCTCAGTGAGGAGCTCATGCACCACAACTAGAGGGGAGCCCCTGCGCTCTGCAACCAGAGAAAATAACCATGCTGCAGCGAAGACCCAGCACAGCCAAAATAAGTAAATAAAATTATTTAAAAAAA
>NW_011494826.1:4778326-4785644 GCF_000754665.1 Bison bison bison | reverse complement strand
ATTTAAAAAAAAATAAGAAGTCAGACTAATGTGTACATGGCCATGGGATCTTCTGGTCTCACCACCATCTATTAGAATGCTATAATGGTTATTTGAGTCAAGCTAAGACCCCAGCTAGGGACACTCTCCTGTGAGGTTGGAGCAAGGCTGTCCAAAATGCTGCTTATGTGCCAAGCCAATGGTTAACAATAACAGCTAGAATACACAGGTATAGGAATTAAGAAACACAAATCACTTTGGCCTCTTTTACCATATTTGTAACTGAACAGAATCCTACAAGGACTCCCCAGAATAGATCCCACCCATGTCCTCCACCTGCCTTTTATCTATAGAAAAATTTTAGTCAAAAAAAAAGGAAAATTTAATCAGAGAAGTAAAAAAATGAAGAAAGGGAAACAGTCAAGCAAGACAAAGAATCCGCCTGCTAATTCAGGAGATGTGGGTTCGATCCCTGGCTTGGGAAGATCCTCTAGAGAAGGAAATGGCAACCTACTCCAGTATTCTTGCCTGGAGAATCCCATGGACAGAGGAGCCTGGCAGGCTACTGTCCATGGGGTCACAAGAGTTGGACACAACTTATCGTCTAAACCACCAGCCATTAAACAAAGTCAAGGACATTTAGTTCTTCCTCAAGGACTATGGAAAATCCCATGGACGGAGGAGCCTGGAAGGCTGCAGTCCATGGGGTTGCTAAGAGTCGGGCACGACAGAGCGACTTCACTTTCACTTTTCACTTTCATGCATTGGAGAAGGAAATGGCAACCCACTCCAGTGTTCTTGCCTGGAGAATCCCAGGGACGGGGGAGCCTGGTGGGCTGCCGTCTATGGGGTCGCACAGAGTCGGACATGACTGAAGCGACTTAGCAGTAGCAAGGACTATAGATAATATTCTGAGCCATGTCCTTTGAGCTGTTTTAAAGATAATGAAATCCCCACCAGGTGGAAGATGTTAGCTATATGCTGCCCACAAGCACCCCAACCGGTTGCAACCAGGTTGATAATACTGACTCCTACTTGCCTCCCTCCAACCAATCAGAAAAATGTCCATTAGCATATCACACCCTGCTCCTCAAACACTGTAAGATCCTCACTACCTGCTCCAGAGTGTGACCCACAGTTTTGATGCATTAGCCCACTGTGTCCCTCTTCGTCTTTCAAAGCAATAAAGCTATCCTTTTCTACTTCTCCCAAAACTCTGTGTCTGTGTTTCTATTCAGCACTGGTGAACAGAGGCCAAGTTTCAGCAATATATTCACAGTGACCCACTTATAAAAATTGTATTTTATAAATTTTTATAAAAGTGCCTGTAAACCTAGGCACTTCTAAAATGTACATCCTGATTGCCTATGTTAGAACTCAGAAGACACAAATTCCACTGACTTTGAACCTGAGGCTAACTCTTGATCACTTTAGGCTCCTCCTGCCTGTAGATTAATAGGCAAAGAAAAGAATACTGTACTGATGGAGATAATTAATCCTGACTACCACAAAGAGCAGATGTTTCTACCATCTGAGGGGAGCATGTAGGAGTAGGTCTGAAATCTAGAGGATTCACTGGGGAATCTCCTGTAGTTTTTATTAACTATGATATTGTGACTGGACAATTGCAAAAACTTTGTCTGGACAAGGGTAAGTCAGATGAGAGCTCAATTCCTCAGGAATGAATGTCTAGGTTATCCTACTAGGTAAGTAACTTATACCAAAAAAAAAAAAATACAAACAGACATAGAAAACAAATTTATGTTCACCAAAGAGATAAGGACAGGAAGGATAAATTAGGAGTCTGGGATTAACATATATACAATGCTGCTGCTGCTAAGTCGCTTCAGTCATGTCCGACTCTGTGCCCCATAGACGGCAGCCCACCAGGCTCCCCCATCCCTGGGATTCTCCAGGAAAGAACACTGGAGTGGGTTGCCATTTCCTTCTCCAATGCATGAAAGTGAAAAGGGAAAGTGAAGTCGCTCAGTCATGTTCAACCCTCAGCGACCGCATGGACTGCAGCCTACCAGGCTCCTCTGTCCATGGGATTTTCCAGGCAAGAGTACTGGAGTGGGGTGCCATTGCATTCTCTGATATACACTAGAATATATAAAATAGACAATCAACATGGACCTACTGTATAGCACAGGGAACCATACTCGATATTTTATAATAATCTATAAAAGAATCTGAAAAAATAGATATACATATGTATAACTGAATCACTGCTGTACACCTGAAACTAGCCCAACCTTGTAAATCAACTACACTTCAATTTAAAAACAACCTAGAGGAGTGGGATGGGGTGGGGGGAAGTTTCAAGAGGGAGGGGACATATGCATACTTATGGCTGATGCTTGTTGATGTGTGGCAGAAACCAAAACAATATTGTAAAGCAATTATCCTTAAATTAAGAATAATAAAGTTTAAAAATTATTTTTCAATTTAGAATAAATAATTTTTTAAAAAATAAGAAAAAAACATGAAAATAGTGTCACAAGCAGGGTTGTAGTTGTTTTTCCAGAGAGTTGCCTGATAGATGTTTATCAACACACAAATGTTTTCTTTCTGTCCTTCTTCATTCCCTCTCCATCTGCTTCCTCCAATTCCATTACCAAAGAGTCCATTACTTGCACGTGAGCCTTTGTATCAGGCTCTGCTTTCACAAATCTTGGCTAAGACAAATACCTACCTCATAGTGTTGTCAGGTTTCATTGCAATAATATGACGATGGCCAAGAATGAGCAGCCTAATCCTAGAAAAATGTGCCCACCTTAGATGGTTTTACTTATTGTCTCTTAAGGACAATGAGACAAAAATACTTGGAAAATCAACTGCTGGGCAGACTGAGGCAGGAAACAAATAGATGTTAGGATGGAATCAAGACAGGTTTCTTCCAGTCTGGTCCCTGGACAGGGTGACTTGGAAAGGCTGAAAGACAAATGTTCTGGGGGTGTCCTACTGAGGAAGGTTGGGTTTGCAGCATCTCTGGGCTGTTAGACTGTTGTATCCTTCTGGCTCCTCTGTTAAGTACTATGAAGCCTGAACTCCAGCCCCACCAAGGAGTGGCACGAAGAACCTGAGCTGATTCTTTGGTCCTGATAGAAAGCTAATTTTCAAGTATACCATGTACTGACTGAAACCCCTTCTGATTTTTGCCCCAGTTTTGTAGGCATATGAGTCAGGAAAATGGCTAGATGTGTACATGTACATGTCTGTGTTTTTAGGCTGAGTAAGCTGTATCCCTAAAGTTGTATTGTCCAAAATGGTAACCAGTCACATTGACAACTTAAATTTAATTAAAATGAAATAAAATGTTAAAGTCAGTACTATAGTCAACTAGCCACATTTTAACAGCTCAATAGCAAGTAATTTCAGAATTAATTACAGACATCAAATAATGAAAACAATGAAATAGGATGATGTGAGTTGATGGATATGTTAACAAACTTTATTATACCTAAAAGTGAAGTGAAGTCGCTCAGTCATGTCCAACTCTTTGCGACCCCATGGACTATAGTCCACCAGGCTCCTCCATCCACGGGATTCTCCAGGCAAGAATACTGGAATGGGTTGCCATTTACCTAGTAGCCATCATTTTGAAATATCTATGTGTATCAAATCTTAACATTGTACACCTTAAATTCACACAATGTTGTACATCAATTATCTCTCAAAGCCGAAGAGAAAGAGAAAAAGAAGTAATCAAGTGCTCAACAACCACATATGGCTAATGTCTACCATCGTGAACCACACAGATACAGAATGCTTCCATCATCACAGAACGTTCTTTTGTACAGAGCTATAGAAGAGCTGCAGCACTTGGAACCCAGGTCTAGGTTGTTGGGGAACAAACATAGCTGAATGCATCAACGGGAAAGAGAGCTCTCCTCCCTAACGTGCATCTAGAATGCAGTTAATGAACCTCCCTCCTCCCACCAGAGCTTCCCTGGTAGCTCAGTTGGTAAAGAATCCTGCAACGCAGGAGACTGCGGTTCGATTCCTGGGTTGGGAAGATCCTCTCAAGAAGGGATAGGCTAGACCACCTGACCTGCCTCTTGAGAAACCTGTATGCAGGTCAGGAAGCAACAGTTAGAACTGGACATGGAACAACAGACTGGTTCCAAATATGAAAAGGAGTACGTCAAGGCTGTATTTTGTCACTCTGCTTATTTAACTTATATGCAGAGTACATCATGAGAAACGCTGGGCTGGAGGAAGCACAAGCTGGAATCAAGATTGCCCGGAGAAATATCAATAACCTCAGATATGCAGATGACACCACCCTTATGGCAGAAAGTGAAGAGGAACTAAAGAGCCTCTTGATGAAAGTCAAAGAAGAGAGGGAAAAAGTTGGCTTACGGTCCCATCACTTCAAGGCAAATAGATGGGAAACAGTGGAAACTGGCTGACTTTATTTTTGGGAGCTCCAAAATCACTGCAGATGGTGACTGCAGCCATGAAATTAAAAGACTCTTACTCCTTGGAAGGAAAGTTATGACCAAACTAGACAGCATATTAAAAAATAGAGACATTACTTTGCCAACAAAGATCCATCTAGTCAAGGCTATGGTTTTTCCAGTAGTCATATGGATGTGAGAGTTGGACTATAAAGAAAGCTGAGCGCTGAAGAATTGATGCTTTTGAACTGTGGTGTTAGAGAAGATTCTTGAGAGTCCCTTGGCCTGCAAGGATATCCAACCAATCCATCCTAAAGGAGATCAGTCCTGGGTGTTCATTGGAAGGACTGATGTTGAAGCTGAAACTCCAATACTTTGGCCACCTGATGAGAAGAGCTGACTCATTTGAAAAGACCCTGATGCTGGGAAAGATTGAGGGCAGGAGGAGAAGGGGACGACAGAGGATGAGATGGTTGGATAGCATCACCGACTCAATGGACATGGGTTTGGGTGGACTTGGGGAGTTGGTGATGGACGGGGAGGCCTGGCATGCTGCGGTTCATGGGGTCTCAAAGAGTCGGACACAACTGAGCCACTGCCCTGAAATGAACTGATCCCACTCCAGTATTCTTGGGCTTCCCTTGTGACTCAGCTGGTAAAGAATCCACCCACAATGCTGGACACCTGGATTCGATCCCTGGGTTGGGATGATCCTCTGGAGAAGGGAAAGGCTACCCACTCCAGTATTCTGACCTGGAGAATTCCATGGACATAGTCCATGGACTCGTAAAGAGTCGGACACTACTGAGCGACTTTCACTTTCACTCCTCCCACCAGTCAGGGAGAGCCATACTGGCCCCCGGGACCATCAGCGACACCTTGTGGCAACAAAAGCAACAACCGTTAAAAGATCGTCTCTCCTTCAAGAGACCTGAATTGAGTTTCTGGTTTTCTGTCCTCTGAACACATGGAACCAGAGCCAACCCACTGTGCCCGAGAGAGATTATAAAATGCACGATTACTTCCCATGAGTGGTGAGCATGCCAAGTATCTTCTCATCTAAGCAGACCAAGAACCTTCCTAGGTAAATGCTATCAGTATGATCCCCATTTTAAAGATAAGGTAGCTGATGCTCAGGGAGACTGTTTAATCTGAGGTCATTAGCGATGGGACAGAGAAAAAGGCTGTTTTGTGCTAATAGATTGCGTTTCCTAGTCGTGTAATTTGAATATTAAAAGGAATGTGACATCATTTTTTTCGCAAAATGATACAGTTGGATATAGCATGCACAAACAGAACACAGGAGAGGCGCCGCATGTTTCTTTCTCCACCCCTTTGTTGTTTGCTGGTGTTTCTCATTGAACTTGTATTATCCTCAGCAGTAAATCAGTCTCCCCTATTCACAGATTCCTATCCCCAAATGAATACATACAAAGACTATACTTCGGCAAGACTGTACAGTATAGAAAATTCCATTAAATTTGAAATCATAAATTTGCTACCAATTTATCTTATACCCTATTTACAAGAGTCAAGGCATGTCATAGGTTCATTTGGCAGCCATTCAGAGCCTTTTCATAAACGTATAATTAAGAAACAAAATTATAGTATTACCTGCAAAGGTTTTTCAAGGTCTCCAATTGCCAATTTTTTTTGCGACTCAGACATTGACTTCTGTTGCCCGTCATGTGCTCTTTTCGTGAGCTTCCCCCACCTGTCAATTCTAAGTCTTTAATTAGGGCTCTTCCAAGGAGACTCTGACATCCCAGAGAGTGATGGCTTCCACACGGCTCTTCATCCTCTTTCCCAAATCAAAAACCATGTGAGCAGACATGGTCAAAAGAGAAGCTTGCTGCTTGTTGGGAAATACTTTAAAGGGCAGATTTTTACAGTGTGGGTTGGGTGGCGGTGGGGCGGGGATGTGGAATGTGCTTTGGGAATGCTGAGCCATCAGAAGCAGGGCAGTAGAAACTTGCTGTGCCTGAGAAAATGGCTTCCGAAGCCCTACTCCAGTCAGCAGCCACTAAACATTGTTCTGATCATTTTGTGGGGGTAAAAAAATTATAGGTGTTGCCTCCTGGAAAGTCGATAATCAGCAAAAGCAGAGTTGGACACTGCTGAAGGGGCTTCCGGCACCAGCCGTGTCCACAGCTGCTCAGCCTCCCAGCTTCCCTGATGAACCAGCATTTTTGTTTTGGGCAAAGACTGTTTCACGTTGCCTCTGACTCAGAAAAGCCAATGAGATCCGAGAGGAGCAATGCAAACAGAAGCAGAGGGCAGGTGAGAGCTAGCCAAACCATGAGAGCTGTTTGTAGCGGGAAGGGCATGGTGCTAGGACTCAGAAGATGCAGTCTGCTTTCTATTTTGAATAATTCCTTTGTTTCTGGAGGACATGGTGGTTACTGGAAAAGTCAAAGCAGTGGGTAGGTACCACCCCTAGAGATGTGTGGTCCTCACCCCTTCAAGTCTTTTTGAGATCCTAACCCAACCAGCCCCTTCTCTCTCTCCATTTCAAAATATAGATGGGTGCCAACTTTCATCCCAGCTCTATTCAGCAAGACCATTTCCTGCATTGCCGTGGCCCAGCTGCTCAAGTCCTGCCCGCAGGAGTCGGGGAGGGGGGTGGGGGAGGCACAGAAGTCCTCCTGTCTGGACATTACTGTGGCTACCACCTCTTTGCCATCACCTCTGATCTTCAGAGTCAGAAATGCTTCTCCCCCAAACAGACTTCTCCCATCAAATGTGACAATTCTCTCAACTTCATATGTCCTAAGATCTTACTGGAGTTCTCAAAAACTAGTTGTGAAAGTGAAAGTAGCTCAGTTGTGTCCGACTCTTTGCGACCCCATGGACTATACAGTCCATGGAATTCTCCAGGCCAGAATACTGGAGTGGATGGCTGTTCTCTTCTCCAGGGGATCTTCCCAACCCAGGGT
>NW_011494826.1:4778066-4778226 GCF_000754665.1 Bison bison bison | reverse complement strand
GCCATGAAATTAAAAGACTCTTACTCCTTGGAAGGAAAGTTATGACCAAACTAGACAGCATATTAAAAAATAGAGACATTACTTTGCCAACAAAGATCCATCTAGTCAAGGCTATGGTTTTTCCAGTAGTCATATGGATGTGAGAGTTGGACTATAAAGA
>NW_011494826.1:4753483-4777966 GCF_000754665.1 Bison bison bison | reverse complement strand
CTCCAGGGGATCTTCCCAACCCAGGAATTGAACCGGGGTCCCCTACATTGCAGGCAGATTCCTTACCAGATGAGCCACAAGGGAAGCCCAAGTATTTATATATATATATATAATTATATGTAAATTATGTAATTATATATAATAAATATTGTCATATTTATATATATCAAAACTAATTATACCAAATTATTTATGCTTTTGAGAGTGAGGGGACATAATTAGTATGCCAGAGCAACAGGCAAAAACTGGGACTGTCTCAGCAAACCAACATACATTCTTCATTTCCCCAAAAAAGCCACTTCGAAACGTGAGGTTTATAACCATCTCTGTGGGGAAGCAAGCTTGTCGTGAGCTAGTAGGAACAACTTATGGGGTGACCTTGTGCACACTTGGACCACTTTTGAGAGTTTCATTCTGAGCCCAGAAGCTTAGCAAGGTTCAGCCAAGTGGCAGGGTGATTCCCTACCTTACTGAGCTGTCGCCCTCTCCCAGGGCATAGGAGGGCCTTCATCTTCCTGCCTTTGTGCAAGAATCTATCTCTGCCCGGGGGCCTGACACCCCAGGGGCCCCTCTCCTTTCTCAGGAGACCCAGCATCCCCCAGGCAGGTAGCTGTCTTGTGGGCACTGTTTCTACTGTTAGAACCACTGCCTCAGCTGCAGGGTGGCCCTGATTCCCAAATCCAGAAGGTGTACACAGAATTTGTCACTCCTGGTGGGTGAGGCAGACTGGGAGACACAGTGTGAAAGAATGCATTTCCAGGAGTACATCATGTTTTACAGAGCTGACAGGATCTGATTATTTTCCATTTATTCCACTGAAGTATAGTTGATTTGCAATGTATTCATTTCTGCTCCATAGCAAAGTGATTCAGTTATATTAATACATATATACTGTGTTTTCATATTCTTTTCCACTATGGTTATCATAGGATATTGAATATAGCACCCTGGGTTATACAGTAGGTCCATGTTGCTTATACAAGGATCTGATATTTAGATTAGAAGCTTCTGGGCTCTGTTTGTGGGAAAGGCAAAGAGCAAGATGACTGAGGATAAGAGAGTAAAATTAAATTTTTACATGAAGCAAAATACTATAGTAATTTCTAAAATTATAGAAGTGCCCATCAGTGAAGTACCTGCCCCTAAAAATACACAGGTTTCTTTTCAATTTTTCTCATAATGGAGGTGAATGAGTGTGGTGGTGGAGAGGGGGTGGTGTCTAGCAGGATTTATGCATTTTTCTTGACATGGAGAATTAAAAGTCTACAAGTGCTATTTCTAAAACTTAATGAAGCAAAAATGCAAAATGGAATTTCTGCCATGGTTTCAGCTATATAAAAACCATCTAGTCTTATGAGCATGAACCAGAAGGGAACAAGAAAAAATAAAATATTCAGATTATAGGAGTGTGAGGATGGTGAAGATAGCTTTCTCTATTTCCTTTCTTCCTATTATAGCAGCTGTAACATTAAGAATAATTCAACTGAATGAAGCAGTCTTTAACACTAGGCACTCCTAAAAGAAAAGAATCTCATTCATGCCACAGTTACAGGGCTTACAGCAGATGCTTGTGGCTCCCCTTGGGTTGCAGCTCAGCTGCGGGAGCATCTTTCTTATCCAAGCAAGAGCCAGGGGATAGGGTCAGGTCTTGGGGAGGCATCTTGGCAATGTGATAGGAGCACAGACTCTGGTCCTGCCAACCAGAGTCAAACCAGCTTACTGTCTTTCTCAGGTCATCACCCAGCCAGGAAGGATTGAGCCCTCAGTAACCTATTTCCTTCTAGGACCCAGGCAAAGCCAGAGTGACTTAATCTTATATTAGAAGACATGACTGATCAGTCAGAGCCTTCTCTGGCTAAACCATACTGACCTGGATGAATCTATTTCTTGATTCACGCTACATCTTGAGTCAAATTCTACTCACCACTCGAACGCTGGCCTTGATTTTATTTTGGGGGTGAAGATAGTAGCTGAAATTTTGGTGACCTTTTCCATGTAAGCCCAAGTAGAATTTGTGGGTTGGGAAAGGCTTCGTGCACTTTATAGACATCTATGTACTTTAGATTCTTCAAAAGTAAAGATACTAAGTAATAGCTAAAATTTTAAGTGTTTACCATATACCAGGGACCATGCTAAGCGATCCCTCACGATCTTGTTTCCTCTCTCCCTAGGATGTCATGCCCTCCCCACTCCATCCTCTCTAACTCCTGCACAACCACCAATTGATGAGCTCTGGGGAGAAGGTACAATGATCATCCCCACTCTGCAGATGAGGAAAGAGAAGCTTATGTTAAGAAATTTACCCAGGGTCCCACTTAGGACTGGAAACCAGGCTCCGAAACCTGCACGCCTAACCAACATACTGATCTATATCGAGCGACATAAATGATCTTCTGTCAATCACCAGCCTGTTTGAAGTTTTCTTTTTTAGCTGTTTATTTTAGATCTGAAAGGAACCAAGAGATGACTGGAACCAGGAGATGTTGTACATCTCCTTTCTTTATAGTGGAGACAGTCATCTCTGGGTCCCTGGTCAGTTCAGGATCTAAAGAACAAGCTATTATGATTGGCTGGGCCAGGTTCTGGGTCTTGGGGTGGTGGGGGTGGAGGGAGATTCCTTATGGAAAAACGTGCCTCCAGCCCCAAATCATAGCTGCCTGAATCTGCGGTTTTGGTCGGTTCCAGATTCTCCGTGAACACGCCAATTCGTCCTTCCTTGGGGAAGGAAAGTGATTATCTATCCCCTCCCCTGGGACGATTCGCCCCAGAGAGCTGGAGTCTATAAATAAAGCTGGTCACCTCCACCAGACAGGCTAAGCCTTCAACTAGCTTGATATACCAAATGTCAGCAAGGCTGAAAGAAGAGTGAGGAAGAAGAGAGCGCTGCTGCCACTCTTCTGACTCAGCGCATTACTCACCAGCAGTGACTAAGCCGCTTTCTGTGCCCGCCAAGGAAGCCTACCCAGTTTATTTTGCAACCAGATGCCTTCTTGACCTAGAGGGTGGAGTCCCGGAATCAGTACCCAAGAACAATATCCATTCCTGCAGCCCGAGTGGTTACCTTTAATGTAATAATAACAAGTAACAAAAACAGAGCATGTGCTGCGGTTCAGACACTGTGCTCCATGTGTAACTGAGCAGGACACTATGGGACCTTCCTGGGACAGACCCCACCCCCATATCCTCTGCTGTAGCTCCTCTCTGAAGTGTTAATACCTAGATAAGAGTATCTGGTGCATATTTCCTGAGTTTTCCAGATGCTAAAAACTACTGCCAAATGGAAGAAATTAACTACTTGATGATCAAGAGCACATAGCCCCCTGGACCTTCTGAGGCCTAAGGATTGATGATGTTAACACCCTATTATCTCAAATCAAGCAAACAAAAATTGTGCATAAGGGGAGGGATGTTTCAAAGGTAGGGGATGTATATATACCTATGGCTAATTCGTGTTGAGGTATGGCAGAAACCCACACAATATTTTAAAGCAATTATCCTTCAATTAAAAATAATTTTTTTAAAAAGAACTGTGCACATGTTGATCACATACCCTGCAACCTTCCTCCCTCACCTGGCCTTTAAAACCTTCAAAGTTTTTGGGGTTTGACGAAGCATGAGCCACTTGTTCTCCTAGCATGGCCCTGGAATAAATCTTTCTCTGCTCCAAACTCTGACATTTCAGTATTATTTGGCTTCTTGTGCATTGGGCACGTGAACTTGTGTTGTGTAGCACGAGCTCTACATGCACCATCTACTTTAATATTTACAATGATTCCGTAAGGTAAATTCCCTTACTACTAACATCCCCATTCTACAGATAAGAACATTAAGGCTTATTGAAGCTGGACAGGTAATACTGTTTGACTCTCCATACCTGTTCTGCTCCCTACTCTGCACTGATTCGTCTGGCCTGTGTGACTGCATCAATAAGGCCTTTTCCCTCTGTGGTTCCAGTTGAGTCAGGCCAATGGGAGACACTGAATTGAGGCAGGAAACTAGGAAAAGGGAGGAATGGGCATTTTCCCCTCCTCCTCCTGCCTGCTAGGCCAGCTTTGGCAGTCGTTCCTGGACCATAACCCTGATCCAGCAGCTTGGGCCCCACCCTATTATACCCGCCCCGCCAGGTTCAGGTAACTCGGTCCCTTCCTCTTCTCCCTTCTGGCAGAAACATGACCACTCCCCCTGCTATTAGTCCCTGGGGGCTTCACCATCCCTCACTGGTTGCCTTAGCCTTTCCCAGCCTGGGTTTGGTGGGGCAGGGAGGGAGGAAGGATCTCTTTGTTAAACTCTCCTGTCCAGTTCTTTGAGGGTACCATCTCTTCCTGGCTAAGGCAGAAACTGAATTCCTTGCTTGAGTTAGCCCAGCTTAGCATGGTAAATCTGGGATTAAGAATCTTGGCAGTCTGATTCCAGAATCAACTATCTATCAATATATTGGTTAAAGCCCCACATAAGGCCAACAATGACAGGAAAACGAGAATCCAGATCATGATTTCAAACCCTCTATCCCTTGCTAGATGCCGCTGTTTAGGTGAATATGATTCATATTCAGAGCTATGTACCGGGCCTTTCTCCCCACACTGTCAAGGTCACCCCAGTTTTCCCAGAGTAGGTAAGGCCACTGTGAGAATGACCTGTCCAGAGGTCCAAGAACCTAACCGGGGAAGCTTTATCCTATCCAGGCCCCTTCTCCCACTTGCCACCCAGCCACTAGCCAAACACGATCCCCCTGAGGGATCAGGTGAGTTACGACACACCGGGTCCTCCTTGCTCTTCCACACCCTGCGAAAGTCAAGTCCAAATCACCCCCAAAGTCCTGGTGAGTCCCATTCTCTCCCTAGCTCTGAACTCTGCCTCCATCTGAAATAACTCACCTTATACCTCCACTCTCCATCCCATAGCCCGGTCGGTGCTCTGGGTCACACTAACCCAAACATGAAGCTTTTTATAGGTAAAACTGTCTGGACCAGCTAGGTGTCCATCACCTTACTCTTCACTTGATGTCTTCTTTCTGCATGTTTTTTTTTTCTTTTTCTTTTGCTAACGATTCCTTTACACCTAATTGCTTAAAGTAAATCACTTGCTAGTTAAAGCTTTATCAGGCACCTGGTGTTTCTCCCCTTTGAAACACTCCCTAACACTCCTTTTCTTTGCAAGCATTCTTAATTTCAGAGAGAAGGTCATAGTACAACAACCCCAGAGACCACCAGAGCCCATCTCTGGACATCCTGAAGCCAGCCTTGATGGGTTTTGAAACGTTTCATGAGCAGAGAACGCAGAGCCTGCACCTGGCCTGTCTCTTATCTAAAACCCTGTTTTGAGCTAACACTGTAAGTTTTACTCCCTGAATCCTTTTGGGGAGAACAGTCTTGAAGGTACTAGCCTGCTGCAGGCTCCTTTGCCTGGCAAAACAATAAAGCTGCTCTTCTCTTTTTCACCCAAAACTGTGTTTCCATGATTTCAATTTGGTGCTGAAGTACAGAGTCTGAGATTTTGGTAGCAAACTTAGTCCTCTGATTTTCACAAACACTTTTCACAGGGCATGTGTATATTTAGTAGACTTTCCACTAAAGTAACACAAACAACTTCAATTGAGCATTGAACATCTTTGTCTTTAAAAGACCTCTGGACACTCTTCCATTGAGGATTGTCCCTGACTGCTTCTCCTACACAGAACCCGACTGTGCACTGTCTTGCCCTCCTCTTGATGCGTTTTCTTCCTCTTTCCAAGAATAAAAAGCAGGGAAGTTTGTCTTTTTTTGTCGTTTTGGCTCCTGCACCCTCTTCAACACAGTAGGTTTTCAATGCATTTCCTTTAACAAAGCCCCCTCTCCCTCCAAAACAAAAATTCTGGGAATAGGTGCTGAATTGGTCATCACCATATCACACACCAAGGTAAATGTTCACCTCCATAATTAAACTCGAACCTGCCTCACCTGCACTGTGCAGGCTAGAAGTCTGGGGAAAAGGGGCATATAATTTCACTTTCAGCAAAAAGAGTGAATTGTGAAGCATCTAAAGGAAAGGTACAAAGCACAGAAGAGGCTGGTAGAGCCTGGTAAATAGCCCAGGATTCAGCCTGAAGAACTTTGGGTTCTCTCTTTTTTACTAACTGGGTACAATCAGACCACTGATGTCATCTTTCATTCCTATGAAATTTGATAATCTACTTAATAAATACTTCTCAGAATGTGTTCCTAGACCAGCAGCATCACCTGGAAACCTGTGAGAAATTCAGATACTCACATACATATACACGATGATACTACATGTGAAATAGCTAAGTGGTGGAGAGTTCTGACAAAATGTGGTCCACTGGAGAAGGGAATGGCAAACCACTTCAGTATTCCTGCCTTGAGAACCCCATGAACAGTATGAAAAGGCAAAATGATAGGACACTGAAAGATGAACTTCCCAGGTCAGTGGGTGCCCAATATGCTCCTGGAGATCAATGGAGAACTAACTGCAGAAAGAATGAAGAGACAGAGCCAAAGCAAAAACAACACCCAGTTGTGGATGTGTCTGGTGAGAGAAGCAAGGTCTGATGCTGAAAAGAGCAATATTGCATAGGAACCTGGAATGTCAGGTCCATGAATCAAGGCAAATGGGAAGTGATCAAACAGGAGATGGCAAGAGTAAATGTCAACATTTTAGGAGTCAGTGAAATAAACTGGACTGGATGGGTAATTTAACTCAAATGACCATTATATCTACTATTCTGGGAAAGAATCCCTTAGAAGAAATGGAGTAGCCATCATAGTCAACAAGAGAGTCCAAAACGCAGTACTTGGATGCAAACTAAAGAACGACAGAATGATCTCTGTTCATTTCCATGGCAAACCACTCAATATTACAGTAATTCAAGTCTATGCCCCGACCAGTAACACTGAAGAAACTGAAGTTGAACGGTTCTATGAAGACCTACAAGACCTTCCAGAATTAACACCCAAAAAAAGATGTCCTTTTCATTATAGGGGACTGGAATGCAAAAGTAGGAAGTCAAGAAACATCTGGAGTAACAGGCAAATTTGGCCTTGGCATACAGAATGAAGCAGGGCAAAGGCTAATAGAGTTCTGCCAAGAGAATGCACTGGTCATAGCAAAACCCTCTTCCAACAACACAAGAGAACACTCTACACATAGACATCACCAGATGGTCAACACCGAAATTATATTGATTATGTTCTTTGCAGACAAAGAAGGAGAAGCTCTATACAGTCAGCAAAACAAGACCAGGAGTTCACTGTGGCTCAGATCATGAACTCCTTATTGCCAAATTCAAACTTAAATTGAAGAAAGTAGGGAAAACCACTAGACCATTTGGGTATGACCTAAATCAAATCCCTTATGATTATACAGTGGAAGTGTGAAATAGATTTAAGGGACTAGATAGGATAGACTAAGTGCCTGATGAACTATGGATGGAGGTTCATGACACTGTACAGGAAACAGGGATAAAGACCATCCCCAAGAAAAAGAAATGCAGAAAAGCAAAATGGCGGTCTGAGGAGGCCTTACAAATAGCTGTGAAAAGAAGATAAGCAAAGGGAAAAGAAAAGATACACCCATTTGAATTCAGCTTTCCAAAGAATAGCAAGAAGAGACAAGAAAGCCTTCCTCAGTGATCAGTACAAAGAAATAGAGGAAAACAATAGAATGGGAAAGACTAGAGATCTCTTCAAGAAAATTAGAGATACCAAGGGAACATTTCATGCAAAGATGGTCACAATAAAGGACATAAACAGTATGGACCTAACAGAAGCAGAAGATATTAAGAAGAAGTAGCAAGAAACTATACAAAAAAGATCTTCATCACCCAGATAATCACGATGACGTGATCACTCACCTAGAGCCAGACATCCTGGAATGTGAAGTCAAGTGGGCCTTAGAAAGCATCATGATGAACAAAGCTAGTGGAGGTGATGGAACTCCAGTTGAGCTATTTCAAATCCTAAAAGATGATGCTGTGAAAGTGCTGCACTCAATATGCCAGCAAATTTGGAAAACTCAGCAGTAGCCACAGGATTGGAAAAGGTCAGTTTTCATTCCAATACCAAAGAAAGGCAATACCAAAGAATGCTCAAACTACTGCACAATTGCACTCATCTCACACACTAGCAAAGTAACGCTCAACACTTTCCAAGCCAGGCTTCAACAATATGTAAACCATGAACTTCCAGATGTTCAAGCTGGTTTTAGAAAAGGCAGAGAAACAGAGATCAAATTGCCAACATCTGCTGGATCATGGAAAAAGCAAGAGAGTTCCAGAAAAACATCTATTTATGCTTTATTGACTATGCCAAAGCCTTTGACTGTGTGGATCACAAGAAACTGTGGAAAATTCTGAAAGAGATGGGAATACCAGATCACCTGACCTGCCTCTTGAGAAATCTGTATGCAGGTCAGAAAGCAACAGTCAGAACTGGACATAGAACAACAGACTGGTTCCAGTAAGGAAAAGGAGTATGTCAAGGTTGTATATTGTCACTGTGCTTAACTTATATGCAGAGTACATCATGAGAAATGCTGGGCTGGATGAAGCACAAGCTGGAATCAAGATTGCCAGGAGAAATATCAATAACCTCAGATATGCAGATGACACCACCCTTACGGCAGAAAGTGAGGAAGAACTAAAGACCCTCTTGATGAAAGAGAAAGAGGAGAGTGAAAAAGTTGACTTAAAGCTCAACATTCAGAAAACTGAATGTTTTCTGAAGATCATGGCATCTGGTCCCATCACTTCATGGCAAATAGATAAACAGTGGAAACAGTGGCAGATTTTACTTTTTTGGGCTCCAAAATCACTGCAGATGGTGACTGCAGTCATGAAATAAAAAGACACTTCCTCTTTGGAAGAAAAGTTATGACCAACCTAGATAGCATATTACAAAGCAGAAACATTACTTTGCCAACAAAGGTCTGTCTAGTCAAGGCTATGGTTTTTCCAGTAGTCATGTATGGATGTGAGAGTTGGACTGTAAAGAAAGCTGAGTGCCAAAAAATTGATGCTTTTGAACTGTGGTGTTGGAGAAGACTCTTGAGAGTGTCTTGACCTGCAAGGAGATCCAACCAGTCCATTGTAAAGGAAATCAGTCCTGAATGTTCATTGGAAGGACTGATATTGAAGCTGAAACTTCAATACTTTGGCCACCTGATGTGAAGAACTGACTCATTTGAAAAAACCCTGATATTAGGAAAGATTGAAGGCAGGAGGAGAAGGGGAGGACAGAGGATGAGATGGTTGGGTGCACATGAGTTTGAGTAAACTCCGGAGTTGATGATGGCTAGGGAGGCCTGGTGTGTTGGAGTCCATGGGGTCACAAAGAGTTGGACACAACCGAGCGACTGAACTGAACTGAATGCAATACTGTAAAGCAATTATCCTTCAATTAAAATAAATTTTAAAAATAAAAGAATAAATCTGGAGGTAAAGAAGCTCCTCTGAAATAAGTCATATCGAAACAAACAAAATCCTTATAAATCATGCCAAGGTGAGCTCCTGCTTGCCTGCCGTTAGAACTGTCACGCAAGTGTATGTTCCTTGGTTCTTTGTCCTGTCACAACAAAGATTTGGAATGATGGACATTAAAGCCCCCTCAGCGTGTCACGGCTCTCGGTTCTTAGACTGCTCTCAGGTTGTGAAAGGACTGTGTTATAGCTCTTAGACAAGTCAGTGCTACAGCTCAGTGTTACAGCTCTATTTTATTTAGAAGATAGCAGGAAAATCCATCTTTGAGGTGTGAGGGCACGTAGATCCAAAGACTAGAAGAGAAGAGCACCCCAGCGCGCGGGAGAGAGAGAGAGAGTGAGAGAGAGAGCGAGCTTTGCTGCTGCTGCTAAGTCGCCTCAGTCGTGTCTGACTCTGTGCGACCCCATAGATGGCAGCCCACCAGGCTCCTCCGTCCCTGGGATTCTCCAGGCAAGAACACTGGAGTGGGTTGCCATTTCCTTCTCCCATGCATGAAAGTGAAAAGTCAAAGTGAAGTCAGCTAGCTTTGGCTCCTCTTTTTATATGTTTTTTTTCCCTCCCTGGGCCTGTCCTATGTAAATTGGGCCAGCCAGGAGTGTTGTTTGTTTTACCTGAGGTCCTCACTCTGGACCTCGGACCTTCTTTTGTTCTATTTTCGCGGGCTTTTCCCTTCTTTGTCTTTTAGCCACCACTATTTCGGACTCCTTTTCCCTATTCTACCTACCTAACAGAACCATGTCAAAAATGCTTACTTCAGGGAATTTCTTGGTAGTTTAGTGGTTAGTACTCAGCGCTTTCACTGCTGTGGCCCAGGTTCAAACCCTGATGGGGGATCTAAAATCCCGCAAGCCTTGTGGCCCCCAAAAAAGTATAGTTCAGCTTCTGTCTGTCCCTTCCCAGTGTGGGCAAACAAGACATGCTTTTTAAAACTATCTCAAACCTTCCCCTCTCCCACCCTCTTCTCTTACCTTCTCTGTTTCATCACTCACTGGCTGCAAGACTCAGGTTAGCCATGCCCTCTTGCTGAGCTTTCATGTCTCATCCATTTTGAGAATCAGTGATTCTCAAAATGCAGTCGCCAGACCAACAGTATTCCTATCACCTGGGAACTTGTTAGAAGTGCAGACTCTCAGACCCCACCCCAGACCCACTGAATCAGAAATTCAGGGTGTGAGGCTCAGCTGTCTTTGTTTTAAAAAGCCCTCAGGTGATTCTCAAGCAGCTCCCAAATTTAAAAACTATTGTTCTCCACAGGTGGTTGCCAAAGGGGAGAGGGTTGAGGGAGAGATGGAGTTGGAGATTGGAGTTAGCAGATGTAAGTTCTTATAAGAATGGATCAACAACAAGGTCCTACTGTATAGCAGAGAACTATATTCAGTTTAGCTGCTCAGTCGTGTCCAACTCTTTGTGACCCCATGAACTGCAGCACGCCAGGCCTCCCTGTCCATCACCAACTTCCAGAGTTTACTCAAACTCATGTCCATATCCTATGATAAATCATTATGGGGAAGAATATCAAAAGAAGAATGTGTATATACATTTATATGTGTAACATATGCATGTGAGTGTGTGTGTTGGTCGCTCACTGACTCTTTGAGACGCTATGGACTGTAGCCTGCCAGGCTCCTCTGTCCATGGAATTCTCCAAGTAAGAATACTGGAGTAGGTATCCATTCCCTTCTCCAGGGCATCTTCCAAACCCAGAGATCGAACCTGTGTCTCCTGTATTGTATGCAAATTCTTTACCATCTGAGCCACCAGTGAAGCCCCATAACATATATAACACATAAATATATATATACATATATATGTATAACTGAATCACTTACCTATATAGCAGTAATTAACATAATATTGTAAATCAAGTATGTTTCAACATGCTATGTGCTCACTCAGATGTGTCTGACTCTTTGCAAACCCATGGACTGTCTCCCACCAGCCTCCCCTGTCCAAGGAATTTTTCAGGCAAAAATACTGAAGTGGGTTGCCATTTCCTACTCTAGGAGATCTTCCCGAACATGGATCGAAACTACATCTCTTGCATCTCCTGCATTGGCAGGTGGATTCTTTACCACTGTGTCACCAGGGAAGGCCCCATATATCAATAAAAAATAAATAAAATTTTTCTAATAAAAAAATAACTTCTGTTCTCAAATATTGCTATGATGCTGTTCTCTCACAAACACCATTTTGTGGTACCATTTGATGACCAGTTTTCTCCCCAGATGTCCAAAGCCCTCACACCCACTTTATTCCCCTTCCCTGAAACATGGGAAGTTAAGATGCTTGAACCTGTTCCCTCTGCCAGTGGCTTCTTCACATCTCTCAGGTAATGGC
This sequence comes from Bison bison bison, assembly GCF_000754665.1. Lineage (NCBI taxonomy): Eukaryota > Metazoa > Chordata > Mammalia > Artiodactyla > Bovidae > Bison > Bison bison. The sequence continues at coordinate 4,766,160 of NW_011494826.1, read as the reverse complement.
ACTCGGTAAAATAAGAGCATTAATTACCATATATTATTATTTTATTTGCATATTTTTGTCTCCTCGCTAAAGTGGGAGCTCATGAAGTAGGGACCACACATATTTGATTTGCTGTATCCCCAGAACTTACCTTCCTGTGCCCAGCATGGCCAGACTGTCCAATAGAATATTCTGTGATGATGAAAATGTTCCACATCCTCTCTGGCCAATACAGTAGCTGCTAGACACATATGGCTACTTGGGCACTTGAATAAAGATAGTCTGACTGATAAACTGAGTTTTCTTATTAATTTAATTTTAATTAATTTAAATTTAAATAGCCATGTGTGACAACTTCCCAACATAGAAAACACTATAAGTTCTAGGCACTCAAAAAACAAAAAAGAAAATGTATTAACTGGATGAATGAATTTCTTATCAAAAGCACTAAGAATGTTATTTTTTAAGTTCACCACTATTCATAAAAATATATTTATCAACTTTGACTCATACAACTACCTTGCCTGCCAAAAATTTGTTTTTCACTCTAGGTAGGAACTGTCTTTTCCATTTCAGTGAAATTATTTTCAGGTTATCACCAGCAATCTAGTAAAAACTTTTAGCTGGGAGTGGGAATCAAAGGGTAGAAACTAGGCCTATTACATTGGCCTTGAATGTGAAATTGAATTAATTCCTTTCATAGAGGCTTTGGGGTGAAGGGACCACAAGGAATAATCAGTGGTCTCTTCCTCCCTCTGATGGACTCTGCTTACAGCCCTGTCCAGGCTGCCTGGAAACTCTAGAACTGCTAAGGACAGAGGAAACTGGATCTCCCCTCTGTAAGAGGAGATAGAGTGATGTGAATGGAAAAGTATTTGGGGGACTTTCCCAGTGGTACAGTGGATAAGAACCTGCCTGCCAATGCAGAGGACACAGGTTTGATCCCTGGTCCCAGAAGATTCCACATGCCTAGGGCAACTAAGCCTGTGCACCACAACTACTGAGCCTATGCTCTGGGGCTTGTGAGCTGCAGCCACTGAAGCCCACACTGCCTAGAACCTGTGCTCCGCAACAAGAGAAGTCACTGCAACGAAAAGCCCATGCTCCACAATGAAGAGTAGCCCCCAGTCGCCGCAACCAGGGAAAGCCTGTGTACAGCAATGAAAACTCAGCACAACCAAAAATATAATTAATTAATTTCTGAAAGTATTTGGATTATAATTCATCTTAGAAAGTCACTTAACCTCTCTGAGCCTCAACTTCCTGCTCTGTATGATGGAGATAATAATGTCTACCTCACATGGCTGAATATGTCAATTACTTGGCATGCAGAATGTATTTATTCCCTGCTTTCACAGCCAAAAATTTAACAAGTCGAAGAGAACTCTCTCTCTACTGGAAAGGTTTTCTTCTTTCTATAAAATATCCGCACCTTCTGTACTTTCTGAACATAGCCCTCAATGAACCTGACCCTGTTTTTCCTGTTCCTTGTCTTCAAGACTCTTAGGTTGCTCCTTTATCTTCAAGACTCAGGTACATAAGTTTACACTTTGGGGAATATTCATCATTATTTTGGTTAGTACTGGATGGTTTGACTGGAAAATCCCTTTTATCAGATATCCTGGAATATATCCACAGCCTAAACTACCTTTTCTTTAAAATAAAAGAGTTAAACTAAAAATGAGATTCCAGGACCTTTCTAGCTCTAAAACCACTACATCCTTTGGTTACAGGGTTTTCTGACAAGGAAGTATGTGGCCTAAATGCGTCATCTTCATTATTAGAGATATCAGACTACTACATTAGGCTCTGATGTCCTGAAATACTCCTGCAGTTTATACCAGATTACAGCTTCTTCCCTTATTTTATACCCTCACTCATCTATCAATACTTTCTCCCTCCCTGTCTTTGTCTGCTGCTGCTGCTGCTGCTAAGTCACTTCAGTCATGTCTGACTCTGTACAACCCCATAGACGGCAGCCCACCAGGCTCCCCCATCCCTGGGATTCTCTAGGCAAGAACACTGGAGTGGGTTGCCATTTCCTTCTCCAATGCATGAAAGTGAAAAGTGAAAGGGAAGTCGCTCAGTCGTGTCCGACTCTTCGAGACCCCATGGACTGCAGCCCACCAGGCTCCTCCGTCCATGTGACTTTCCAGGCAAGAGTACTGGAGTAGGGTGCCATTGCCTTCTCCGGTCTTTGTCTGGGTTCTCCCAAAACCAGAAACTGAGACAAAGGCTTAAATGAAGTGAAAAGTAAAAGTGAAGTCGCTCAGTTGTGTCCAACTCTTTGCAGCCCCATGGTCTGTAGCCCACCAGGCTCCTCCATCCATGGGATTTTCCAGAATACTGGAGTGGGTTGCCATTTCCTTCTCCAGGGGATCTTCCCAACCCAGGGATTGAACCTGGATCTCCCGCATTGTAGGCAGACGCTTTACAGTCTGAGCCACCAGGGAAGTAGTTTGTTTGAATAAGTGATCTCAAGGAACAGGAGTACAGATGGAGGAGAGAAGAGTGGAGGGAAAGGAACAACCGGGAGGCATCATCAGATTGACTACTGTTATGGGTGACTAGCTTCTACTCTCACCAGGTTCCTGAAGTGAAGTGAGTTGGCTCAGTTGTGTCCAACTCTTTGTGACCCCATGGACTGTATGGAGACCTGCCAGGCCCCTCTGTCCATGAAATTCTCCAGGCAAGAATACTGGAGTGGGTTTCCATTCTCTTCTCCAGGGGATCTTCCCAACTCAGGGACTGAACCAAGATCTCCCACATTGTGGGCAGATACTTTACCATCTGAGCCCAGGGAAGCCAAAGGATATTGGAGTGGGTAGCCTATCCCTTCTCTAGCAGATCTTCCCAACTCAGGAATCGAACCAGGGTCTCCTGCATTGCAGGTGGATTCTTTACCAACTGAGCCACCAGGGTTTCTGAAGGACCTTATAAATTTCAACTCCAAACCAGAAAGGAAAAGGAAAGCATTTTTCCATCAATCCCTCTCCCCACTGGTCAAGGGTGGCCCCGCACATATCAATTCCCTCCTATTAATACTTGTGAGTTATCTGTGTCTGAGCATTGATCTGGTTTCCCTGGTGTGGTATCAGGACACTCCGGTAAGAGATAAATGAAAGGGTCATAGCACAAGGCTGGTATCTGTCAGGCTGCACCTACCCAAAGCTGCTCAAAGCCTGCACAGAACTGGGGAACACAGTAGTGACATGAAAAAGAGGATTTGGAGTGTTGCCCAGGAGATATGTACCACCACCCATTTCTTGCACTTGGTTGTGACCCCTCCGCTTTATATTCCCTCTAACATAGAGAGTCCCCTGCAAGTTGGTGGCCAGACATAATCTCTGCAAAAACAGTTGCTGCTGTTGCATCTGATCCCAAGACCATAATTATCTTCATCTTCCTCCTCCATCACCTATTCAGGCTTCTCTCCCCTTTGGCCAGCATCTCGGTGGGTCTAGGTAGTTGGCTTGGAGAGTGACCTTGAGTATCAGAATTTCAGCACAATATACAGGTAAGAGTCTCCTGAAATACTCCCATACAGCAATCTCTTAATCTTAGACAACAGTTCCTGTGTTGATAATTCACTGACCTGAGCCTGTCATTTTATTTTCTTTTTCTAAATATCCCAAAGCAGTCTAAAATCCCAGCCACCTCAATCTTTAAAATACCAGAGCTCCCATACTGCCTCAGGACCACAGCTACCACAACCCAATACTTAGCCTCTGCCCTCACCCCATACCAGTCCACCATGGGTATTAATACTTGAGACATTGCGGGCCACGTATCACCTCTCCACCTACCACCAATAACGGGGTCCTTACTACCTCTGACAGGTGAACTCACTTCAAAATTCCAGTCCCAACTTTTGCATCTTGGGTTCCCTGAAAGCAGAACCTGAGACAAAGCATTGTGTGCCAGTTAAGTGAAACAGGGAAGGAAGAAAGCCAATACAAGGATGAGTTTTCAAGATGCACTGCAATGGACCAGTGTGCCCTCCTAAGGAACATTCTGAGGAATCTCATGAAACGACCCTGAGAACTGGCCATGTAAGCAGGAAATGGTAGGAGCGTGTATCCATTGGTTTCCATCCCCATTGGTTAGGACCCAGCAAGTTAGCCCTCCTGCATTGCTAGGCTGTACATGTGTAAGTGCCAAACAAGGCCCCAGAGTAACCCATGCCATGACATCAGAGCACGCCTGAGGTGCTGGCAGGTTGTACCTGCCCACACTGGGGGACATCTCTGCAGAACTGATGCTACTGCAGTGGCTAGAATAAGAGCTGGGATTTAGAGTGGTACCATGTGGTCCCAGTTTGCCCAGGACCATTCCAGGTTATGTCTGTTGTCCCATCACAATTCTTAGTGGTGTCCTCTTTCAGTCTCATATGTGTCCCAGATTAAACCTAAGTATATGCTTACTTAGCGTTTCCTCCCTCCTTCCCTCTCTCTCTCTCTCACACACACACATACATACACACTGGAAAACCCAAGGAAACAAGTTCCACTCTGACAGTAATTGATGCAAAAAAATACTAATTAAACTCAAAAGACTTGAGCTGAATGAGCCTTCAATTTAGATGACACAATAAGCATGTGTTTTTCCCTAGTATTTCTCACAATACAAAATGTTATCTATGGGCTTCCCTGATAGCTCAGTTGGTAAAGAATCCACCTGTAATGCAGGATACCCCAGTTCGATTCCTGGGTTGGGAAGAGCCGATGCAGAAGGGAGAGGCTAACCACTCCAGTATTCTTGGGCTCCCTTGTGGCTCAGCTGGTTAAGAATCCGCCCGCAATGCGGGAGACCTGGGTTCAATCCCTGGGTTGGGAAGATCCCCTGGAGAAGGGAAAGGCTACCCACTCCAGTATCCTGACCTGGAGAATTACATGGACTGTATAGTCCATAGGCTCGCAAAGAATCGGACACAACTGAGCAACTTTCACTTTCACATGTTATCTACTCTCATGGTTATTCGGCCTTACTGTCTAATTACAAAAGCTTACAATCCTGCCTCAGTAGCAAAGGCAAAGAGAGAAAAGCCTTCTCTAATCCCTTAGGACTTGACTTTTGCCCACTAGCATTTGTTTCTGGAGATTCGTCTTCTTTTAACTATGTTTTCATTTCTATCATATGGAAGTGACTGGACGTAAGTGGGCAATCTTGGAAAATCAAATACCAACTAAATCTTAATGAAAAAAAAAAAAAAAACCCAGCTTATTCCTTCAAATCCAGCTTTGGGATTTTCACAAGCTCTTTTCTTTCTCTTTAGTCCCTTTAAAATAACCATGAGATATGTAGCTACAGGGAGGCAATCAGATAGCATGTAAATTATAATCCTGATTTTGTGTAAAAATAACAGTATGTCTATATAACATAAGTATACAGAAAAAAAGAAAAATATAGACTAAAACGTTAACAAATGGTTATCTTGGGGTGAGACTGAGGTGGTAATTATTTTCTTCTTATGCTTCTCTGCATTTCCTCAATTCTACATTGTTGCCTTGAGCCCTCCAGAATACGCCTTGTGTTGATATGGCAACCGTGAAAAACTTCTTTATTTTTCATATGCTTAAGAAGATAAACTACTTGATGATTTTCTGTGACAACTGTCAAAAGGCCACAGAAACACTCAGCATGGGGCATGGAACCTGCATTGCTCATGAGATTCTCCAGGTCACATATCAAAATCCCAGTAGCATCCTCACATGGTTCAGCCTTGAGAGAAGCTTCTTGGATTTGTTTTCAAGAAAAACAAGATCCTGGGGGTGCAGTTGTTGTTTAGTCACTGAGTCATGTCTGACTCTTTGTGACCCCATGGACTGCAGCACACCAGGCTTCCCTGTCCTTCACTGTCTCCTGGAGTTTGCTCAAACTCATGTCCACTGAGTCAGTGATGCCATCCAACCGTCTCGTCCTCTGTGGCCCCCTTCTCCTGCCCTCAATCTTTCCCAGGGGGAGCAGGGGGTGGGGGAATTGGATATAGGTGGTCAAAAGATGCAAACTTTCGGTTATGAGATAAATAAGTACTGGGATGTATTGTACAATTTAACTACAGTTAACACTGCTGTGTGAAAGTTGCTAAGAGCAGATCCTGAGTTCTCATCACAAGGAAAAAACTTTTTATAATTATGTGAGGAGATGGATGTTAACTAAACTTGTGGGAATCATTTTGCAGTATATGTAAGTCAGGACATTGTGCTGTACAATTCAAACTTATACAGAGCTCTATGTCAACTACAGCTCAATAAAACAGGAAAAAAGATTAGACAGCAGTTCAATAATTGTATAAAATTGGTTCTTAGGCATAATAATTGATTTCATTTCCTGAAAAAAAAAAAGAGGAAAACAAAATCCTAAGTTTTGGTTCTCATGTCAAAGAATCAGAAACTCTCACATTGGTCTTTACAAAGCAAGGGAGTCAGTCAGATCGCAGATATAACCATACCTGAGGCACAATCAAAGGAACATAATCACCTAAAGGTATTCTGAGAGTTTTCCCAAATGTTTAAGTTTTATTAAATTCAAAGTTCTTTCTTTGGAGCCTACTATTAAAAGGTACAAAGAATGACCATATACATACTCACATTTTTTAGAAAGTCAAAGCTGCCTATACTCTTCTTGCAGTTTGCAGGTTATTTTTCTCAGACTGTATCAGCTGGGATAACACACAGTCCATCTCTCTGGAAGGTAGCATACTGGATTCCCAGATATCTGCAGGGTCTCAGAAATACCAGGACCCTGGTCAGTTCCTGTCTTTGTCTTTTCCCTCATCCCCTAAATTCTAAGCACTGCCCAAGTCCCACTGCTTCCCCACTCTGAGCACTTGTGGACCCGTCCTCCTCTTCCACGTTCACTCCTGCAGCCTTGGTCCAGGCCACAGTCATCTCTCACCTGCACTGGTACACCGGCCCTTGACCCTGATCTTACCAGTCCAGCCTTCCCAGAAACTCAGCCTGATCATATCACTGCTCAGCAATATACTCTTCCATGACTTTCTAAATGCCCTCCAAAAAAAAGCCCTCATTCCTTGGCACAATCTAGCAGACCCTTCAGGATCAACCTCATATTTACAGTGTATGTGCTCACAACCCCTGCTCCCACCCTCAGTGCCCTAGCATCCCCAGTGCTCCAGACATACTTAATTACTCCATCTCTCACCACTGGCTTTTGCACATGGTTCCTCTGGCTGAAGCTTTCATCCCTTTCTCCCCTTTCCTGACTAACTCCTACTCAACCCTCTAGCCTCATGTTTGATGCTTGCAGTCCTGGAGAAACATCTCCAATCTTGGCAGGGTTAGATGCTGCTTTTCTGAATTCCGTTGTGTCCCTGTGATGAACTGGCCCGTTTACTTCCTCCCTCACTAGTCAGTAACTCTTTCTGGACTTTTCATGCACTATCCTTGTTTCCCCCAGCTCTTAACACACTGCCAAACACAAAACAGATATTTAATAAATATTGATTCCATAAGAAGCAATAACATCACACTGCTCTTGGTTTACCAAAGATAGACTCTCTAACCATCCTCACTCCCCTTGACACAGACATTCAGAATTTGTTCAGTTCAGTTACAGAACCATTCCAGATTTCTTCTCCTTTCTTTCATCTCTTAACACAAAGAAAGGAAAGAGGGAAACTGATCATTTCACGTTTTGTATCAAAATCACGTTTTGGAAAAGAAAAGACTGGAATCATCTGGAATCCAAACACCTTTCTGTTTTGGAAGACTGTGCTTACACTTTCCTGAATGTATACTTTGGTCTGTCTGGTCATGAAAAGTCTGAAAATACACGAACTCTATAGCCATGCTGTGAGGCATAAAATTGGAGAAATGTCTCTAACGCAATTGGTTTCTTCATTTCACTGTGAATTAGGAAGACAATACTGAGATGCACATGATGCTGGTTAGTAAAACCCCAGTTTTCTGACCTCTTCAGTTCAGTTCAGTCGCTCAGTCGTGTCCGACTCTTTGCGACCCCATGAATCACAGCACGCCAGGCCTCCCTGTCCATCACCAGCTCCCAGAGTCCACCCAAACCCATGTCCATTGAGTCGGTGATGCCATCCAACCATCTCATCCTCTGTCATCCCCTTCTCCTCCTGCCCTCAATCTTTCCCAGCATCAGGGTCTTTTCAAATGAGTCAGCTCTTTACATCAGGTGGCCAAAGTATTGGAGTTTCAGCTTCAACATCAGTCCTTTCAATGAACACCCAGGACTAATCTCATTTAAGATGGACTGGTTGGATCTCCTTGCAGTCCAAGGGACTTTCAAGAGTCTTCTCCAACACCACGGTTCAAAAGCATCAAGTCTTCGGCGCTCAGCTTTCTTTATAGTCCAACTCCTACATCCATACATGACCACAGGAAAAACCATAGCCTTGACTAGATGGACCTTTGTTGGCAAAGTAATGTCTCTGTTTTTTAATATGCTGTCTAGGTTGATCATAACTTTCCTTCCAAGGAGTAAGCGTCTGACCTCTTACCAGGTTCATATTTTTAGGACCAGAGCAACAGACCTCTCCACGTGCCTCAACTGCAATAAAATCATTCAAGTGAGCACTACACTGGCCTTCCATTCTGCTTGCTCTCCATTCCCTCACCTGTGAACCTTGAGAAGGAAAATAAGAGGATTTCTCCCCCTGCAGTTAATTCTTCTGTTTCCACTCCTTTTCAATTCCTCCATCCTTATCCCACCAAAGGTTCACTTCTGAGCATCATCAGTCTTGAACCTTGAATCTGGAAACTAATCTGAGGATGAGAATTTATACACTATAATACAAATAATTAACAGTGATCATGTGTTTATTGATGCTGCTGCTTTTTGAGGAGGGAAAGTTAAGATCTTTGCTTTACTAAGTGAACTACTTGAGAGGTTTTTAACCCCAATATTTTGTGTATGTTTTTAAACAAAGTAGAACAATATGTGATTGGTCTCTGTTTGTTTTTTTTTTTGCTGCTATTGACTGGGGGAAATTTCTTTCTTCCTTCATTCGGTCTTCCTTCCTCACTTTCCTATATACACATAATAGAAATTTGAGCTAATCAATAGGGAGTTAGATGCCCCAAATAGGATAAGGCCAATGCATTTATGACTGGAGAAGGAAATGGCAACCCACTCCAGTATTCTTGCCTGGAGAATCCCAGGGATGGGGGAGCCTGGTGGGCTGCCATCTATGGGGTCGCACAGAGTCAGACACGACTGAAGCGACTTAGCAGCTGCATTTATGCAGCTAACAGTGGCTTACAAAATGAATGTTGATGATTCTTTCTGCATATAGAACTTAAGCCACGGAATTATGTTTCCAGCTATGCTGACTGCCAAAGTTGATAATTATCAAAGCAAATAACTAGATGTCTCTCCTCAGTCCATCCCCAGCTTCAGTCTAATGGCTTCCTCCCAAAAGGAAGTGTGTTTCTAGTGAGAGATACTAAATGTACAAATAAGGGGCTTTTAGTAAGTCAGTACTATTATTTTGTTTTCAAATTATTTCCTTCCTAAAAATGTATATTCAATTATTTGAACTTCGAATAATTAAGAAACTTAACTGAGTTTAAGCTTATTTACAATAACCAAGCTCTTTTCATCTCATTGATCGCGGATTTCAATGAGATCCCACCCATGTCTGCTCTACCTAGTGCATGGTCATTTCCTTGGATGGAGAGGATGGAGACCTAGGTTGGTATAGATTTATGGCCTCTTCCCCTGCTAACAGTCTACTTCATTTGCATTCTTGTCACTTATCTTTATAATTTTTCCAAGCATCAGAACTTAAGCCTTCTCTAGCACATACAAATGTCTTGTGCCCTTTTGACATCTGCTTTGTATTATGATTTTTTTTTCCATTTTCTACCCATAGTTTTCCCTTGTAATGATACCTTCACATGCCCTCAAAAGCAGAGCTTTTTTTTTTCTTCTTCAGTTGTAATCCTGCCTTTTCAGATTTCCTTGTATTCAAAACAAAGCCTATCTTGCCAAAAGGTCATGCAGCTAAAACCCTGTGCCAAGTAATGTATCTTGTTCCCAAAAGCTACTCTTTGGCATCTGGTAGAAACACTGATTATTTACACAGAAATTACAATGCCTGTGGATGATCTGATGCATCTCCCCTAAGTTATGGATGTGATTCCCATTAAGGGGCTTTGTTTGGACTCCATGTGAAGAAGATATCTTTACAGAGAGAAAAGCACAAGGGATACCTCTATGACATTTTGACTTCTAAGTTTTAGCCACTTAAAAAAAAAATAATGATGAAATAAAGAACCAGCTTTGAGGCTGTGCAGCCAAAAAGGTCAGGAAAAAAAAGTACGAGAGGTATACCATGAGGTTAATCAATAAAAATATAATTTTCCTGTACATTGTGGAATGTCAATTTTATAAAATTTGGGAATTTTCATTTTAAATAAATGTTCACTTTCAAGTCTAAAAAAAAAAGAACTATCTTTGATTGACCATGTTAAAACTACTTTCAGTGTGTTCTAAAACTGTGCTTTAAAAAAATTTCCCCATAACATTTTTGATCCGTGTAAGAGATAAAGGTACTCTAAGAAAATGTTTCTGCAAGACTGCATCTGAGGCAGTTTATGAGTTGAAGCCAAGGCTAAAGCACTGCTCAGGGAATCTGTTTCCCTGGGATACTAATTAACTCCAAATACTGCATATGAATTAAGCCAGCAGTTACTGAGAGAAGCAACTAACAGAAGAGGGAAAAGCAGAGGTTTAAAAGGAAAGTACTGTCTTCTGATTAGAGAAAGACACCAGGGGCACAGGAGGAACCCTCTCCCTCTATCTCAGCACTCTACTCTTTAACAGCGGTTCCCAATCTTTTTGGAACCAGGGATGGGTTTCGTGGAAGACAATTTTTCCAGGGAGGGGGCTGGGGGATGGTTTGGGGATGATTCAAGCTCATGACACTTATTGTGCACTTTATTTCTATTATTACTATATCAGCCCCTCTTCAGATCATCAGGTATGAGATGCCAGAGGTTGGGGACCCTGCTCCAGAAGCCTCCACCCTTTTCCTCTTGCCTCCCATTTTCCCTGCTGCACTACGGTGGGTGTGATTGATGAATAGCTGACTAGGGCAGACTCTCTCCCCGGGGGCCTGCTCTCCCTGTCCCTTTAATAAGGAAGCTGTTCTCTGCCTAGAGGTTCTAGCTGTCCTCACACTTGCCCAGACAGGAGAATCCCAAGCTCCTCCCCTGGAGATTCTGATTCAGTGGGTCTGAGAAGGGGCCTTGGAATTTATGTTTAATAAGTATTCCAGGTGATTCTCAGGAGCCAGAGAATTTGGGAAACCCTGCCTACCCCTCAGAATAAGACACAGTCCCTAGCCCCACAGCAGGACACCTGAAGTTCTGACCGGGTCAGTTCAGTTCAGAGGGGCAGGTGTTAGCAATTGAAACTGCATCTGTCACCACCCTCCAACTCTAGACGGCGTTATATGTTTAGTTGTTAAACGTTTTAAGCTTAGTTTTTTGAATAAAGAGTTGATGTTTTATTTTTAACATGCAAATATAAGCATACAAAAACCCATCAGTGCCTGATTTACTACTCTCGACCTGAACTACAGCATAACCATTGTCAGGCACCTCCACAGGGCAGCAACCCTAATCCCAGGTTTTGTTTAGAACACGACAATCTTCTCCGTTCCTCTGAATAACCCAAACCAACCACTGAACACCACTGTTCCACAGCCACAGGCAGCGAGGAAAACACACTAGCTGAGCGATCCATAGAACCTTCCACTCAACCCAGGTGTTTAAATGGCTTCGTATAGCAAACCGCTAGGATCTAAGTAATCTCTTTCTCTTTAAACAGTCACCTGCCCCCATAAGAACTGCAGAGACATTTCTGTTTAGGCCTAAAGGCACAAACAAGTCACCATAGCCCTCTGGACAAGTGATAATATACGTCTGTCACTGGTGACTTTATTATACTACAGTTTGAAGGTTCAACCTATTTACCGTGATCTTCAGACTAAGAGTAGCCTGAGGCAGGAGTGGCTATCAGTATCACCCACGGGATACTGCATAGACAGGCCTATTGTGTTTTCTCTACAAACAGCTTGTCAAGAACACAAAGGCAGTAATGATACATTGTGCTCACCTCCTCCTTACCTTAGGACACTTACAGCAAGAGGCTGCTCTCAGAAAGGGCAAACGTACCCTCTGTAGTATCAGAATGTCTCTACTCATGAAATAACAAAATCCTGAAGTGTCACGGTTCTGAGCTCTATTTTTAAAACCTGACCCTGAGCATGTGTGTCTATTCTAACATCTATTTGACTGTACAGAGCTTTTAAATTCTCTTGATCAAGTTAGCCCATTTGCTTGTATTTCTTGGCAAAAAGAATTATTTAATAAAATCATTCATGTAAGCCAGCTCTCTCTCTCAAGAATGAATTCAAGAAAGGTTTCTCTATGAGTTACCTACAAGTGATACTTAAATTTATGTGATTATAAGGAAAACAGCTGATGTGGGAGAGAAAAAGAAACAAAGGTCTGTCTGGTCAAGACTATGGTTTTTCCAGTGGTCATGTATGGATGTGAGAGTTGGACTGTGAAGAAGGCTGAGCACCGAAGAATTGATGCTTTTGAACTGTGGTGTTGGAGATGACTCTTGAGATCCCTTGGACTGCAAGGAGATCCAACCAGTCCATTCTGAAGGAGATCAGCCCTGGGATTTCTTTGGAT
>NW_011494826.1:4742441-4753383 GCF_000754665.1 Bison bison bison | reverse complement strand
TCTTTGGAAGGAATGATGCTAAAGCTGAAACTCCAGTACTTTGGCCACCTCATGCGAAGAGTTGACTCACTGGAAAAGACTCTGATGCTGGGAGGGATTGGGGACAGGAGGAGAAGGGGATGACAGAGGATGAGATGGCTGGATGGCATCCCTGACTCGATGGACGTGAGTCTCAGTGAACTCTGGGAGTTGGTGATGGACAGGGAGGCCTGGCGTGCTGCGATTCATGGGGTCGCAAAGAGTCGGACACAACTGAGCGACTGATCTGATCTGATGAGAGAAATTAGTAAGACGTCGTTCATTTAACAAAGACAGAAACTTGTGTTCCGTGTTCCTGGGTCAAGAAGCTATTTCCTTAGAATCTTGGTTTTGAAGGACTCTGCAATGTTGTTGGTTCTTCTAAAGCATGTGGAAAGGGCACTGAGCTGAAGATAGGGTTGCATGGTGTGGGGTCCAAGTGGGTTCTAGTCCTGATTCTTTCTGGGTACAATTTTGGATAATCGTTTCACTTCTCTGCTTCAGTTCTGTCTTCAGTCAAATGGGAGAAGAAAAACATACACAGCTTTGAGGAATAACTGTGTAGCTTTCCTTGCAAACAGCAAAGCAGGCCCCATTACATTTGAACAAGTTCTCCATGCTGTAAAACATCATGGACAGTGTTATTAGTAACCTTTATTCTTCCACGCTAATGAGCCAAGTCTTCACCCAAAACCACTTCCTGGACTTCCCTGGTGGTCACTGATTAGGACTTTGTACTTGTACTGCAAGGGGCATAGGTTAAATCCCTGGTTGAGGAAGTTCCAAATGCCATGTGATGAAGTCAAAAAAATACCCCCAAAACCTGCACTTCTTAAAATCCCAAATACCTGGAGAAAAGGAATTGCATTCCACGGGAAATGAGACATGATCTACACAGTCCAGCATCTCCACAGTGAGTCACCTTGAGAGAGGCTGGTTTTTCATAAGCTCTGTCTTGTGCCAGGACTCTTAGCTCCTGAGCCTGCTCCTACCAGAGAACGCGGTTTTCTAATAAAGTCAAACAAGAACCAATGGTGGTCCAATCATACAAGGACCAAGACTGCAGATATAGAAAAGCAGTGCTCTGAATAATTCAGAATGGTGGCCACACAAGCACAGAGCCAAAGAGAAGAGCCAAACGCTCTGGGAGCTTACCTACCCTCCTTTTCCTCTTGATTTCTTCCTCATTTCTTCTTGACAAAGTCAATGATATACTAAAAGGATCTCTCTTAATGATAAACATGTAAGAATCTATGGATACATCTGTTGGACTCAATTAGACTATTGAAGCGGAGAAGGCCATGGCACCCCACTCCAGTACTCTTGCCTGGAAAATCCCATGGATGGAGGAGCCTGGTAGGCTGCAGTCCATGGGGTCGCTAGGAGTCGGACATGACTGAGCGACTTCACTTTCACTTTTCACTTTCATGCATTGGAGAAGGAAATGGCAACCCACTCCAGTGTTCTTGCCTGGAGAATCTCAGGGACAGAGGAGCCTAGTGGGCTGCCGTTTATGGGGTCACACGGAGTCGGACATGACTGAAGCGACTTAGCAGCAGCAGCATACTATTTAAGAAAGCAAGCTTACATGAAGACCAAGAGTCAATTTAATGCATTACTTCTAGTGCATTTTTTTCTTTGTCAAGAATGAGAATAAAAAAGAAGGGGGAAAATAATAAAACCAGGAGACTCAAGTACATAATGTAAGGTACGTACAAATCTACATATATCCTAATGAGCTGAGAGATCTTCTTGATGAAAAAGATTTCATTCCGAGTTGCTGCTAGGTTTGATGCGAATGTAGTGTGTGCCGTGGCCCACACAAACCAAGGGTTCAAGTAGGTTGAGCAATCATCACAAGTTCTTCTTTGTTAAGATTTCTATTTCAGAGTCAAGTGTGCCTTGGCAGCAAGAACTGTTACACTTTAGCACAGATAATCCAAACAAAGGGAAAGACACTGTGGAAAAATACAAAATATTTACTCTATCTAACCTAGCAACTCCTAATGAACAACATGTATGCTGCATATTTACGAGTTGTAGCCCATGGCTGTGGAAAATTCACTACAGGATAAAAACAAATAGGACTGCGCATCACAGGTCATATACAGCATGCCTTTTCTGTTCAGTACAAGAAAAATCTACTACCCAGCAGACAGTGAGACCAATGGCCCGACAGCCCCAATGTAGCAGAATGTTGTTCTCTTTTGTTTTTTTTTTTTTTTAGCCCTCAAATAAAAAATAATAACATCACGTTGACTCTCCCAATTAAACTCCAGTTCAGTTCAAAATTCATCTTCGGAACTGTCGGCTAAGAGCATGACTCGATCTTGCATGCTGTTGAATTCTCTCTGCTGGGGAAAGAAAACAGAAAAGCATTACACTCCAGCTGCAGAGCAAAGCCAAGGAACAGGTCCCCTTTAACAGACACGTGAACAAATGAAGCCGAGGCTGCAGCTGCAGCAACTCATCGGAACCACTGGGCACATCAGTACCATTCATGCATCATTAAGCCCCATGTGCTTTATTAAGCAAATTAGAAAAGCGAGGAACAGTTGGGAAAGTGACTAGGTTTTGCTGTTGCGGATTCCATACCTTTCTTTTATGCCTTTTGAAGCCGTTTCTCCTTCGGCGATTCATAACCTTAATGCTGTAGAGCGCTCCCAAGATGAACAAGGCTCCTGCTATCCCAACCCCTACGGGCACCAACATCCCAGACATATATCCTGCCTGCATGGGAAAGGAAACCTGCATTAGGATGCTAAGCAGACCACTGCCCTGGGTTTCCCAGTTCTGCTGGAGGGCAGCGGGGTTTTTAGACACTTTGAATTCTCTTGTCAGCTTTGTTCTAAAGTAGCACCTGGAATAAAGTCACTTTTAGGGAGAAGGCAACAGAGAGGTATGACTATTTTTGGATATTTCATATACATATAAATACTGCAATAAATCAGCCAGACCTGGTGGCACCTCCAGCCACTTGGTTATGCACATTTGTCAACATCAGGTTTTGGTGACAGAAATATAATTTGTATTAAAGATGGATGAAGTAGCCTCTGAAATTGCCAGGACTATTAAAATGCTATAAATTGCAAATAGCAGCCTGAGTCTAGCTCTGGGGGGTGGGGGTGGACACGGTTGGGGGGCATTGCTCAGTGGAATATTGTGTTTCTTGGGGGACAAATGGGGGCCTTGACTTTGGTGGTTCCCCTCTTACAATCTTAGCTGCATCATGGTAGGAAAGGAAAGAGGAATGTGCTTCTACATGAGTGAAAGAGAGAGCTTTCTAGAGACAGCAGGGAAGAGAAGGCCCTGCAGAGGAAAAAAGGATGTTAGGTTTTGGAGGCCAAGCAGAAACGACAAGGATGAGAGAGAGTTGCACATAATGTAGATGGATTCATTTATACAGAAGAAAAAATCTGCCTAGTGAACAAGACCAAAGTTGAGGGCTGGCAGGGAATTCTGAGTGTCCCAGGCTCCAAAGAAAGAAAGTGACAGAAGCCAGAAATATCACTGCTAACAGTGCTGGTACTTCCAAAAGAGCTTGTAGATTTCCAACATGGCAGTCTCCAACATCTCCAAGGTGTTATTATGGACACTTTGGTCCTAAGAGACCAGCGTGATCTCCACACATCCCTGGACTTGAGTAAGTAGTGCAGAACCAACCCAAATTCAGGGCCAGGCCATCACCCTAAGGAAGGGTCATTTCTGCATCCTGGCCAGTAAGACACCTGAGAGATACAGGTGTATGAATAACCACAGCCCTTCATGGAGAAACACGACACTGGTTTATCTTCCATGACGACCCCTTCTAGAAGCCTACCCGGGGAAAGAAACATAAACAATTAACAATTCAAAAAATACTATAGTGAGTACTTTAGACAGACGTTATTTTACAGGAGAAAAACTATGAGTTTGTTCACTTATGTAACTATTTCTAAAACTTTTAATATAGCACAGTATCTTTCAGAATAAGCCCAAAACAGAGAAGAACAAAAAATAAAAGTTTTCTAAAAAATGCTGAAGTAAGCGGGCTGTGATGCTTTCCCAACACTTCTAGAAGTAAATCAAAGGAACAGACAAGACCTTACAAAACTGCAGCATCCTCTTGTACACAGCCAGCTCATTCACTCGTTCTGTTTTCCAGAGTCTTGAGTTAGAGCACAATATGGAATTTTTTTCATTAATTTGAGAACATAGCATCATTCTTCAGCATACTGTTTTTCCCAAAGAAACAAAGCCCAGTCATTTCCCAACAAATTAATATGCTTTGCCAAAACCCAAACTTTTTCTAAAGTTCTTCTACATCTACATAAGGCTTACAAAAGTATGTAATTTTCCATGTGGGAAAATATTGGACAATAACAAAATCTGGGTGTTCTCACCAGAACTACGAGTTTCATTTTACATCACCATTCTCAGTGCATGGAAATACACATACATGTTAATGTATGATCAATTTTAAGCCCAGTAGATTAGACCTTATTAATACAGAGCTCTACATTCAAAGGATGATACTTGAGCTTTCTGGAAGCTCAACTTGATCAACCTGTGGGTCTCTTAACATTCTGTAACTCAAGCCCACACCAAAAACATGAATATTACAAAATGTGTCACTCTTTGCATATTTCTTATTTACACATTAAGGCTTCTCATTTCCAGAGCTTTAAATAATGTAGACTTTACAAAAATTCAATTAATCTCTTTCTCCTCTCTTCATTCCCTCCTGTGTGTGTATGTGTGCGTGTGCGTGTGCGTATGTGTGTGAGTGTGTGTGTGATCTGCCTGTGCTTTGAAATTACAAGTAATTTACAAGAAGGGAATAAAGAAACCTACCCTCTTCAAATGTAATTTAACCATTCCTCATTCAAAACTAAGTGAAGATAACCTCTTTTTTTAGAATTGCCATGACTTGTTTCCTGCAGAAATGAAAACAAATAAGATGCATCTGCATATAAAGCTATGAATTGTGCCCAGCACCTTTTCTCTGTTCAGAAATATTGCACGTGCCCATTCCTTCACACTAACTCCCTGAGAAGGACAGAACTGAAATCATGCATATTCCAACTGAGAATGCTGAATCTAATCATGAGGAAACATCCAATAAACTTAAACTGAAAATTGTGTTTTCTAAAGTACCATATTCTTTACAAATATCAGCATCAGAAAAGACAACAGATGGCTATACAAATGGCCCACATTAAGGAAAACTATCAAATCAGTCAATCCTAAAGGAAATCAACCCTGAATATTCATTGGAAGGACTGACGCTGAAGCTGAAGTTCCAATATTTTGGCCACCTGATGTGAAGAACTGACTTATTAGAAAAGATCCTGACGCTGGGAAAGATTGAAGGCAGGAGGAGATGACAACAGAGGATGAAATGGTTGGATGGCATCACCAACTCGATGGACATGAGTTTGAGCAAGCTCCGGGAGTTGGTGATAGATAGGGAAGCCTGGCGTGCTGCAGTCCATGGGGTTGCAAAGAGTCGGATACAACTGAGCGACTGAACTAAACTGAAGCATCCTGACAACTAAATGTGTTATATGACCTAGACAAGATCCTGTACTCGAGAAGAATTATTTTATGAAGGTCATTTTGGGTCTGTTAACTAAGCCTGAAGTCCAGATGCCAGAACAGATAAAAAGTATGATATCAAAGTTAAATGTACTCAAGTTGATAACTGTACTATGGTTTGCTAATAGGATATTCTTAATCATAGGAAATATCGGGATTTGGTGTAAAAGGACCATAATGTATGCAACTTTCCCTCAAATGGCTCAGAAAGAAGGGCAGAGGTAGGAAGACAGCCAATAAAAGAGAAAACAAATGGAGCAGCATGGGAAGAACAAGTGCATCTGGATAAAAAGAACAGGGGTGTTCTCTGCACTATTCTTATTCTTGTATCTTTTCCGTAAATTTGAAATTATTTCCAAAAAACAGTTTGAAAATTAAAAAATGGATTATAAGATAAAGTTTACTGCATATAGTTGGGTTTTTTTGTTTGGTTTTGGTTTGTTTTGTATTTATGAGAAAGTCATCCTTTCTTAGGCTAATGTTTTTGTTCAGAAACACTTGTTTTCAAGAAATCGTAAGAAAAAGTAAAGTTTTCTGCCTAAAGTCTACTGAATTCATAAGTATCTTTATGAGGTTTGTTTAACAGTGTTTCTCAAACTTGAGCATGCATCAGAATCACCTGCAAGACTTGTTAAAACACAGATTTCTTGACCCCTTTCCCAGAGTTTCTGATTCAGTAGGTCTAGTTAGGGACCTGGGATTTTGCATTTCTAACAAGCTCTCAGGTGACACAATGCCACTGGTCCAGACTATACATGAGAATCGCTGCTGTGAAGTGTGTGTGTGTGTGTGTGTGTGTGTGTGTGTGTGTGCATTCAGTTGCTTAGTTATGTCCGACTCTTTGTGCCTCAATGGGCAGTAGTCCGCCAGGCTCCTCTGTCCATGGAATTTTCCAGGCGAGAATACTGGAGTGGGTTGTCATTTTCTTCTCCTCCTTCTTAAGAGGGGAGGGATGTTGTAGCCTCCCTTTTTCCTCCTTCCTTCTGACTGAATATGGACCTAACTGCAATCCAGAACCATGAGATGACCGTGAGAATCAAGGTCACAAATGATGGAACATCAAATAAAAAGAGCTTGCACCTTCATAGCGTCGTTCCTCACTGACCCTGACTGCTCCCTCCAGACTCATAAATGAGAGAAAAACAAACTTCTCTGTTGGTTAAGCTATTGCCATCGGAGGTTGTCTGCCATTCAGATCTGATGGACGGAGGAGCCTGGTAGGCTACATACAGTCCATGGGGTCACAAACACTCGGACACGACTGAGTGACTTCACTTTAATACAGGAAGACTAAACAACAACAACAAAAGGAATAATTCAGAACTTTTGAGAATACCTACCACTCCTTCTAGAATCCAACTAACAGGGACACCAATATCAGGAACAATTAAATGAAGCAAAACTGAATAGATATTATGGGTTGACTGAAGAGCTAGTTAAATATGTAGTTTAGTTTTCAATTCTCCAGGATTCTGTGACTTTCATCAAAACAGCAATAGTTTCACTCTCAAATAGTTTCTGAAGGTAATGACTAACAAGACTTTTATAGATGATAGCTAGCTAGCCAGCTAGACAGAAGACGAGAAAGAGGGGGAGAGAGAGAGAGGGGAAGTTAAGTATGTGTGTGTTAGTTGCTCAGTCATGTTTGACTCTTTGCGGCCCCACTGACTGTAGCTCGCCAGGCTCCTCTGTTCATGGAATTCCCCAGGCAAGAATACTGGAATGGGTTGCCATGTCCTTCTCCAGGGGATCTTCTCAACCCAGGGATTGAACCCGGGTTTCCTGCATTGTAGGCGGATTCTTTACTGTCTGAGCCACCAGGGAAGCCCAAGATATATATACGTGCGTGTGCATGTGTGTGTGTGTGTATATGTATATACACACATATATGTGTGTACACATATGCATTATTTATCAAGTAAGTGTATAATATTTTACTCCCAGAGGGAGGGGACTGGTTAAACTGAATCCCTCCAAGAAAGAGACAAAATAAGACAAATACAACAACATTGATGAACCTAGAGATTATCATATTAAGTGACGTAAATCAGAGAAAGACAAACACCACATGATATCATTTATACATGGAATCTAAAAATGATACAAATGAACTTATTTACAAAATAGGAACAGACTCACCGACATATAAAAGAAACCTATAGTTACCAAAGGAGTTAGTGTGGGGGGGATAGAGGGAGGGATAAATTAGGATCTTGGGATTAACATACACACACTACTATATATAAAATAATGGTCAACAAGAACCTACTGTACAGTACACGGAACTCTACTCAATATTCTGTAATAACCTATATGGGAAAAGAATCTGAAAAACAATAGATATATGTATATGTATAACTGAATCACCTTGCTATACACCTGAAACTAACACAACATTGCAAATCAATCATACTCCAATAGAAAATTAAGCATATAAACACCTACTATAACATATTCAAAAGCAGAGACATTACTTTGCCAACAAAGGTTCGTCTAGTCAAGGCTATGGTTTTTCCTGTGGTCATGTATAGATGTGAGAGTTGGACTGTGAGGAAGGCTGAGCACCGAAGAATTGATGCTTTTGAACTGTGGTGTTGGAGAAGACTCTTGAGAGTCCCTTGGACTGCAAGGAGATCCAACCAGTCCATTCTGGAGGAGATCAGCCCTGGGTGTTCTTTGGAGGGAATGATGCTAAAGCTGAAACTCCAGTACTTTGGCCACCTCATGCGAAGAGTTGACTCACTGGAAAAGACTCTGATGCTGGGAGGGATTGGGGGCAGGAGGAGAAGGGGATGACAGAGGATGAGATGGCTGGATGGCATCACTGACTCGATGGACGTGAGTCTGAGTGAACTCCGGGAGTTGGTGAGGGACAGGGAGGCCTGGTGTGCTGTGATTCATGGGGTCGCAAAGAGTCGGACATGACTGAGCGACTGATCTGATCTGATCTGATCTGATATGCAAAATAGGTAAATAGCAAGGACCTACTATATTCAGAGACCTATATTCAATATCTTGCAATAACTTACAATAGAAATAATCTGAAAAGTGTATATATGTATAACTGAATCACTTTGTTATATACCTGAAAATAACACATTATAAATGAACTATACTTCAATTTAAAATATAGTTAAATAAAAATATAGACAAGGCATAGAACAAATAAACCTGGTGGAGTTTCAGCTATTTTTCTTCCAGTTTTTTAAAACTAAGACATAACTGAAAAAACACTATGGAATACAGTGAAGAAAGGGCTGGAAAAACTTCAATTCAGAAAACTAAAACCATTCACAAAATTATCTCTCTTGGTGAAATAGAGCAAGGAGAGGGTGCTAGGCCTTTGGGAAAAGATAAGAAGGAAGGGTCCACAGGAAGAGAAAATACAGCCTTTCTCTAAAGCTACCCAGATTTCTAAACAAAGTGGCGAAGCTATATATATACACAGGTAAGAAACTCTGCAACATTCAATTTCAAAACAGGCTATGTGCCAAAATTTATTTTCTTAAGTCTAGCTTTTGTCCATTTTGGTAATTCAGAAGGACATTTTCTATAGAAACAATGACATATGGATCCCTAGATTAAACTACCAAAGCCTGTTTACTTTTCATTGCATTATATTTTCCTCTGAAAAATAGCATGAAGCACTACCAATGTTATATTCAATTCTGAATTTTTGAGCTTCTCCTACCCCAAATCTTGCTCAGTCCTCTGATTATACTTCCCTCAGACAACTGGACCTATTACAGATGTGAAAATGGCTTCCACTAATGTCAACAGGTTTAAAATTCTTCTATATCACTTTAAATATGTATGAACATCAAATAATCTCATTTGTAAAAATCATATAGTCTAAATTTTACTGAGAAGTAGAAAAATAATACTGACAAGAATTAATATAATCATACAATTTTAACTACTAGTGAATGTTTTCTCTTATCCTTTAACATTAAACTGTAGCAAAATAAATACTAATCATTCAAATATGAGAGAAACTGACCTCAAATAATAAAAAAGATATGGAATACTATCCACAGATGTATATTCTAAGACAGGTGAATTGCAAGTAACTCCTATCTGGCAGTTGAAATGATTTCCATTTAACTATACCCCCAGTGAAATTTGAGCTGGGTTGTAGTAATTAGATCTGACAGAGGCTACAACAAGGAGTTCAAAATTCCACCAATATTTTTATGAGTAATTCCAGTTTGAAATTACAAGGCACTAAAAATGAAACCTTAGAGAGTGTTGAAAATTAAAAGAAAATGAAAAACATGAACCTGGAAGGAAGTTAATATTGTCAATCACAGTTGTTGATGACAGAATGAATCCAAGAGTGGAAAATATTTTTCTATAGTTGGCCTTTCTAGATAGGTCAGCTCATTGTCACTCAGTAAGCAGCAGCACTATGATAGACCACACAAAAGTGGGCCTAAAGAGAGTGCTCAGGTGCTCGGGTATTTTTAATCTCACCTTCCACTATGGGTGAAGGATGCCCTTTCCATCACAAAGTTTTATTCTTAAGTCAGATATGTCAATTTTTGTCCTTGGGTCAGAAAAATCAATGCCTTCCAAAATCCAAAGTATTTCTTCTTCATACAGGAAGATCAGATTTAAAAGATCCTTGTACTGGGACATAAAATGCCCACTAGAATGGGATTACACTCCTGAAATTCCCTAAAAGGAACTCTACCTTGATATGTCAAGGATGCTATCAGTTGTATATATCAGGAATTACATTCCAGAAGAATGAATGGCACTCCAAAGAATAAGGCATCCCTTCTTAAAGGGAAGGTCTTCTTTCTTGCTGGGTACCCAGAAGTGGTCCTGGATCTTTGCACAGGTTATCAGAATCAGAATAATGATATAAAGCTCCATTATTCTGAAGATCTTTTATTTGACAAAGCTATGCCCTCTAAAATAAATCCAAAGGAAGAAAGTATTTCTCTTACCTTGTCTTTTAGCTTTTCCATCCAGCTTCTCACTAAGGAAAATAAGAGAAGAAAATGTAAATAGCCATCTTTCTACTTACATTGCATGTGTTAAGTTCATTTGGTAATTTATATTTCATGTACTAAGTTAATTTGATACAATGAATATTTTATTGTATGAAATACAGTGACAGGGTCAACAGTATTAACATAATGACAGTAATTGTTTTTTATTCTCATTTAAAAGTGCAAAAAAGAACACTAACATATCCCTCACATCATTGTTAAAGGAATAGAGAATATTTTTCTTTGCTAAATGCATTTTCTATTATTTGGGGGGAGGTCTGGGGAATGAGTGAGAAAAACACCTTCAAAATATCAAGTTCATTTCTAACTGACATTTTCTCTTTTTTTTT
>NW_011494826.1:4705720-4742341 GCF_000754665.1 Bison bison bison | reverse complement strand
CTTTTTTTTTTTTTTTTTGAATGGGAAAAGGTATTTATTGGCAAATGATATATCAGATAAGGGGTTAATATCCAACATATACAAAGAACTCATTAACTCAACACCAAAAGGACTGACAATCCCACCAAGAATCTGAATAGACATTTTTCCAAAGATATATTGATACATATGACCAAGACACAGGAAAAGATACTCAGCATAAAAAAGCCCCCATTACTCAACATTAGGGGAATGCAACTCAGAATCACAATGAAAGAACACCTCACACATGTCAGAATGGCCATTACAAAAAGATAAGAAATAACAAGTGTGGAGGATATAACAAGTTGGTGAGGATGTGGAGAAAACCCCTGTGCACTGTTGGTGGTACAAATTGGCTCAAGCATTACGGAAAATAGTATGGAGAGTCCTCAAAAGCAGAACTACAAAAGGATCTAGCAATTCCACTTTGGGTATTTTTTTCCAGAGAAAACAAAAACATTAATTAGAAAAGATGCATGCATTCCTATGTTCACTGCAGCATTACTTACAGTGGGCAACATATGGAAACCACCTGAATGTCCAGCAACAGATGAACAGATGAAGATGTGGTATATTATGCACAGTGGAATGCTAGCCATAAAAAGAAAAATCTCTTGTGACTTCAATGTAACAGCATGAATGGTCCTAGAGGTTATTATGCTAAGTGAAATAAGTCAGAAAGAAAAATGATGTATGATTTTAACTTACACGTGGAATCTAAAAAACAGCAAATGAAAAAAGGAAAACAATAGAAACAGATACAGAGAAGGAACAGTGATTGCCATAAGGGAGGGAGTGGTGGGTTGAATGGAGAGTAACAGGTACAGACTTCCAGTTACAATATAAATGAGTCATGAGGATGAAATGTATAACGTGGAATATACAGTCAGTAATATTGTAATATCTTTGTCTGGTGACAGATAACTAGACATACCATAGTAAATATTTTGTAATACATAGAAATATGCACCTGGAATTAACATAGTATTACAGGTCAATTATGCTTCAGTTAAAAAAAAAAAAAGATAGTTCTTTGAAAAGATCAATAGAATTTATAAGCCTCTAGCCAAGCTAACTGAAAGAAGAGAAAATACAAATTTGTAAGATCCAAAATAAAAGTGGGACATTACTACAGATCCCATGGATATTAGAAGGATAATCAGGAAATACTACAAACAACCATATGTCCACATGTTTGGTAACCTAGGTTAAACGGAGTAATTCCTTGAAAAATACATCTGCAAAAACCTACACAAGAAGAAAAAGACTGAATAGGCCTATATCTAGTAAAGAAACTGAATCAATAATTAAAAACCTTCCAGAACACCAGCAGGTCCCAGATAGGTTCACTGGTGAATTAAAACATTTAAGGAAGAATTTATGCCAATTCTATACAATCTCTTCCAGAAGACAAGATGCAGAAGGGAACTTCCTAATTCTTTATATGAGGTCAGCATTATTCTAAAACCAAAACCAGATAGTCTTTAAAACTACAGACAAGTATCTCTCATGAACACAAATGCAAAAGTTCTCAACAAAATATTAGCAAAACCAAAAATGTATGCAAAGAATCTATTCCAGATATGCAAGTTTGGCTTACCATTTGGAAATCCATTAATCTATCACATCAACAAGCTAATGAAGAAAAATCATATGATCATATCAATAGATACAGAAAAAGCATTTGACAAAATCCAGCACTCATTTTTTATAAAATTAGCAAACTAGGAATAGAGGGGAACTCTCAACTTGGTAACATCTACAGCTAACATCATACTTAATGGTTAGAAACTAGAAGCTTTTCCACTAAGAGCAGGAACAAGGCCGATGTCCTCCCACCATCCCTTTTCAACATCATACCAGAAGATCATTAAGAAGGTTCAGAAATTCTTGGGAGGATGCAAGGGAGGCAGAACGTGACTATGAGGTCAGCTGGTGGCCACATGGCTCCATCTAATGGCTTTGCAGCTTGCTCCATGTTCCTATAATTGACTCTGGAGGCCGCCTTGAAAGGTCCTGCCCACAGCTGAAACAGTTGTTGGGGCCTCTCCTTATCTTTTATTCTTCACCTTTGTCAGTTTTTAAGCTCAATGGAAATTCTGCAGTTGAATCAATGTCAGAGAGCAGAGGTAGGAGAGTGCAATGGGCAGGCCAAGGCTGCTGAGCTCTTACTAAAAGTCAATATTTTAGGCTCTGGCAGGCCATACAATCTCTGTCACAACTACTCGACTCTGCTGATGCCTCAAGCCATAGAAAATAGTACATAAATAAGTGGGTCTGGCTCTGTTCTAATCCACTTTATTTATGGACACCAACATTTGAATTTCATATAATCTTCTTGCATCACAAATATTTTTCTTTTGATTTTTTTCAACCAAATTAAAAATTGGAAAACATTCTTTGCTGATGGGCTATATCAGGACAGGCAGCAGGCCAGATTTGACCCAGGGGTCACAGCTTTCTGACCCCTGGCACAAACACATTTTACCCAAGAAGCTAGTGTCTCCACTTACAATCTGACTTTAATAATACCATGTCCAACAACAGTGATGACAGCTAACGGCTTTACTCCTTACCAAGCATGTTCAGACGTACTGAATCATTTGATTGGCAAACTAATGATAAATATGAGAGTCAGGTAAGATGATGCTCAGGGAAGAGAAGAAACTGAGACTCAGAAAAACTAAGAGACTAACCATGGTTTCCAGGCAGGAAAGAGCCACTGGAACTCCAACCCCCATCTGACTAACAACCTGCAGGAATAAGACTTCCTATGTACCCATTTCTTTTGGCGATACCACCGCTGTTCTGCTCTCTCAGGTTGAAGATGTGGAGATATCTTTGGCTCCTCTATCTCCTTCAGTTCCCAGCTTCAATTTCTTACGGCAGGACCTTGGGAAGACCTCTTGGGTTTGTCCTGCTCTCACCACTCCTTCTGAGGGAAGACTCAACTGGGATTCAGACAAAGATGGTGGTGCTCAATCAGAATAATATAGGGGTCAAGGGAAGGAAGTGCAGGAAATTCAAGAACCAAGCCACAGATCACTGGAACTGACTCACTGGAGAAGACCCTGATGCTGGGAAAGACGGAAGGAAGGAGGAGAAGGGGACAACAGAGGATGAGATGGTTGGATGGCATCACCGATTTGACGGACACGAGTTTGAGCAAGCTCCGGGAGTTGGTGATGGACAGGGAGGCCTGGTATGCCTGGCAGTCCATAGGGTCACAAAAAGTCAGACACAACTGAGCGACTGAACTGAACGGAACTGAAGCCCAAGACATAAAGTGAAATTCAAGCAAGAGAATGCTTCCAATTCATTAATCCTTCAATAATACTTACAACATACAGTGCACTGGCCAGGCATTGTGGTCAACACTGTTTCAGTAGAAGGCATGGGGACCTAAGTCCAGTGAAAACAGGTTAGAACATCAGATCTATAAGACGTGGATGACAACAGCAAGGTAGGGACTGAGAGTGAGGAACAGAGCAGGAGAGCCAATTATTTCAGAAGCAAGATGTCTGGAATCCGGGAATCAGCTGGATATTACATTAAAAAAACTAGCAAAAGAGAGATTGGAGCAGACTGCTAGTGTGAGACCCTCATGGAGGAGGTGAGCAGGGGCCAGCTGACTACCTGTGAATGGCAGCCCAGGTAGGTTAGAGAAGAGGGAAAAGAGGCAGAGATGGCATCAGGGTCCAAGGCACTCACAAGTTTTCCAACTGTAGGAAATTCACTGCCAAGAGAAATGTTTTAACTCAAGCTTTATCAAGCCAGGTCTCACTGGCAAACTGTCCAGATCTTGGGTTCTTAAATTTCAGAGCCCTACTTTAAGTGATTCTTAACATAGGAATTCCTCACTAGGGGAGGGAAGTCATATCAGCATGGGATGTGCACAGATAATCTGAAAAAACACATTCAATGGGTCTAGTTATGTGGTTTATAATAGGAACTACAGAAAGAAGGTTGGGAAAATTCTTCTTGGGAAGTGAGTGAGACACCAGAGACAGTGAGATGGTGTTTGAGGGGACACGGATCTAAACAAGGTTGAGAAAAATTACTCTTCAGAGTATGTGAACTTGGTTCTGTTTCTCCAGCTGAGAAGGTGAGACCCCTACGGATCACACCTTGTGTTTCTCAGGCATCCACCAAGGTCCCTGACATGGTGTTGGTCAGTAAGTGCTTTTTCCTTTTTCAGCAATTGTATATTGCTTTTAAATGAGTTCACAACTTTTGAGTAAACATGATTTTCTTTCATGGAGATGCTATAAACTGTTTCCAGCAAAATGTTCAAGGCAGTGTAAAATAAATTTAACACAATGATGGCTTTGAAACTTAGAAATCAATAAGAGAATGCAAAAGCTAGAAGAGAGAATGTTGGAAAGATTTTTAATAAAAAGAAAATATGATTCTTTATGAAGAAGAGAACCAACAATTGCTGTTTTTTAACAGAGAGAAATCACACTGAAGAAAGAGGTATGAATTGGCACGACTTTTTGGAGCTGCAAGGAGAAGTTGCAATTGATATCAAAAGCTTTTTAAAAAGTATGAATTTTGCTTTCAGAAGTTTCATTTGTAGAAGCAATGTACCTTAAATAGTTAATCATGGAAATGCATAAAATTTTTTTAATTCTTTTCACTGCACCATTATTTATAATAGAGAAGAACATGGAAACAGCATCAATATTCAGCAATAAAGGAATGGTTTAAACACTTAAAACGAAACAAAACTTTAGGCTATGCCCACAGAGTGAATATTCTACAAAATTAACATTATTTAAAGAAAAATACTTAATGGTATGGTGTTGTTCCCATTATATATTGCAAATGAAAAAATAGCATATGTATAATGTAAACTCAGTTGTGGATAAAAATGTTATGAGAAAAAAAATTTTATATGTATAATTGAAATGATGTACTTCAAAGGTTAACTGAAGTCATCAATGAGTTGTAGAATTAAGGATGATTTTTTGTTTTCTATACTTTTAAGACTTTCCAAATTATTTCTAATCTTTTAGTATATTTAAAATTTAAAAAAAAAACATATTTTACCCCCAAAGGCTCTACAAAATTTTGTAAACCTTTGCAAATGGAGGTTAGCACTAGATTGCTGATAGTGGGGAGCAGAAGGTGAGGCCCTTCCACTTGGTTAATTCCTCAGCCCATAGCTACAGATTCATTATCATCCTACTGATTCTGTTTCTTGAAAATTCACTGAATGAAAGAACAAAAATATAGCAATATAATTAGGCCTGTGATCTCCTTCTGTAAGGAAACAACCAGA
Source organism: Bison bison bison (assembly GCF_000754665.1). Lineage (NCBI taxonomy): Eukaryota > Metazoa > Chordata > Mammalia > Artiodactyla > Bovidae > Bison > Bison bison. Next base: position 4,737,036 of record NW_011494826.1, on the reverse strand, counting down.
TGCAGGGGAAGGTCTAATGAAAAGCAAAAAAAGTAGACTATGATTATTAAAACCAAGTTCTCCATCACACTCACCAGAGCCCTCCTGCATACAGGTATTCCAGGAACAACAATTTGCCCTCTCCTAGCTTGTTCAGTTACTAACTTGTGTCCAACTCCATGCAACCCCATGGATTGCAGCATGCCAGGGTTCTTTATCCTGTTCTATCTTCCAGAGTTTGTTCAGATTCATGTTCATCGAGTTGGTGATGCTATCTAACCATCTCATCCTCTGCTACCCCCTTCTTCTTTGGCCTTCAATCTTTCCCAGCATCAGGGTCCTTTGCAGCGAGTCGGCTCTCCGCATCAGGTGGCCAAAGTATTGGAGCTTCAGTTTTAGTATCAGTTCTTCCAATGAATATTCAGGGTTGATTTCCTTCAGGACTGATTGGTTTGATCTCCTTGCAATCCAAGAAACTCTCAAGAGTCTTCTCCAGCGCCACAATTCAAAGGCATCAGTTCTTCAGCGCTCAGCCTTTTTTAGGGTCCAACTCTCACATCCATACATGATTACTGGAAAAACCACAGCTCTGACTATACAGACCTTTGTTGGCAAAGTGATGTCTTTGCTTTTTAATACTCTGTCTAGGTTTGTCATAGCTTTCCTTCCAAGCAGCAAGTGTCTTTTAATTGCATGGCTGCAGTCACCATCCACAGTGATTTTGGAGCCCAAGAAAATAAAGTCTGTCACTGTTTCCATTGTTTCCCCATCTACTTGCCGTGAAGTAATGGGACCAGATGCCATGATCTTAGTTTTTTTTGAATGTTGAGTTCTAAGCCAGCTTTTTCACTCTCCTCTTTCACTCTTATCAAGAGACTCTTTAGTTCATCTTTACTTTCTGCCACTAGAGTGGTATCATTTGCATTATCTGAGGTTGTTACTATTTCTCCCAGCAATTTTGATTCCAGTTTGTGATTCATCCAGTCCAGCATTTCATATGATGTACTCTGCATAGAAGTTAAATAAACAGGGAGACAATATACAGCGCTGAGGTACTCCTTTCCCAATTTTGAACCAGTCTGTTGTTTCAAGTAAAGTTCTAACTGTCACATCTTGACCTGCATACAAGTTTCTCATGAGATAGGTAAGGTGGTCTTGTATTTCCATCTCTTTAAGAATTTCCCACAGTTTGTTGTGATCCACAGAGTCGAAGGCTTTAGCGTAGTCAACGAAGCAGAAGTAGATGTCTTTCTGGAATTCCCTTGCTCTCTCTATGATTCAGTGAATGTTGGCAATTTGATCTCTGGTTCCTCAGCCTTTTCTAACCTCCACTTATACATATGGAAGTTCTCGGTTCAAAAACTGCTGAAGCCTAGCTTGAAGGATTTTGAGCATAACCTTCCTAGCAGCATGTGAAATGAGCACAGCTGTATAGTAGTTTGTAAAAAGGGAAGACAGAGAGGATAAAAAAGAAACTGCAGATTAAAAAACATTTCCATGCATCTTGTCAATTGTAAGTATGGCTGGTTTTTAATAGACTGTAGCTGAAAAGTCTCCCATACTGCTTAGAAGGGTATTCTTAATTTTCCTTTATGGCTGATAATAATGTTTTATTAGCTATATTTATCCCAGACACATACAAATTCCCTTTCAATAAAGGGAGCCAGATGATATCATGATTTGGCTGAACTAATAATTATTTGTTGGGCATCTAACAAAAAGCTTGCAAGGTGGGTATTACTACCTTCATTTTACAGATGAAGAAAATGAAGCTTAAATAAAGTGCTTAAAGTCATGTAGCTAAAAAGTGGTTGAGCTGCAATTTGAACCCTATGGCTGTAAAGCATACGCCTATCCAGTAGGCCAGTGGGTTGTTCTGGGAAGGGATGTGGGCAGGTGGGCCAGGATAACCGTATCAGGAGACACAGTGGGGCTTTTTCAAATTCTAGGGAACGGTGTGTATCAGGTCACTTCTGTTATTCTGACTCCTTCTTTCTCTAACATTCTCTTCCCTGTTTCCTCTCTCTGATAAACGTTCCCTCTCTGCCTCTACATGGGTCTGTCTCCCACTCTCTATCTCTTTATATAAAACTGTAGTCTGTGTTTCCCTCTCCCCCGACCCCCGCCTTTTTCCTCTCTCCATCAGGCTCTGCATGTCTGAATGGCTCTGTTGCTCTCTGTATATGTCTGTCTTTTTCTCTCCCTCCACCTGCCCTGTGTGTGTGTTTATATGAGAATACGATCTCCTAGTTCCTTCCCAGCTACGGCATTTTTCCACCTCAGCCCTGGGTGCCAGCCCTGTGTGCCAGCCCTGTGTGCCCTCCACTGGGAAACAACAGCACTAAATGGCAGAAATCCTGAAGGTTTAAAACTCATAATGAGCAGTGCTGAGGATATTGAGGATGGGATCAGAGTACATGGAGATGTGGTGCAAAAAGAATTCAGAAAGCAGGAGCAGATTCCTAGGGGAATGACAATGAGTTTTACTATGAACATGTGGAGTTTAAAGTATCTACACAGTATCCATGGGGCTGTCTCTATTGGCAGTTTAAAATGTGGATATGGAGAAACCCAGGCTAAAGACTGAGGTTTGGGTTTGACCAGTCTATTGATAGAAGCTGAAGCTAAGAGCAGAGAAAATCACCCTGGAGTACAGAGTGTATATTAGACAGGGCTCTCCAGAAAAACAAAACCATTATGATATATATATATATATAGATAGATGTATGTATATAAACTTATGCTTAGAGACATGTTTTATATACATAAATGTCACACACACACACACACACACACACACACACTTATATATATAAAGGGATATATCATAAGGAATTGGTTCATGCAATTATGGAAGTTGACAAATCCAAGGTCCGCAGGGTGAATTGGCAAACGAGAGACCCAGGAAAGCTGATATTTCAGTTCAAGTCCAAAGATAGGGAAAAAACCAATGCTCCAGCTTGAAAGCAGTCAGGCAGGGGGAACTCTCTCTCATTCAGAAGAGAGTCAACCTTCCTATTCTAGTCAGGCCTTCAGCTGTTTGGATGAGGGCCACTCACATTAGGAAAGGCAATCTACTTTACTCCATCTACCAAGTGTTCATCTCATCCAAAAACACTCTTCCAAGTACACCTGGAAAAAAAGTGTCTCGACAGCTTTTGGCCAGTCAAGTTGGCCCAGGCAGGTTGACACATACAATTAGCCATCCCAGAGTAAGACTGGACAAGACCAAGATCATAATGCCTAGGAACCCCAATATTTAAAGGCCATCAGAAGAGAATGGGAAGAGAAGAGACAGCAGAGAAATGGTCAGAGGGGCTCAGAAACCTGGACTGTTGATATGAAACAACCCAGCATAACTATTTCCAAGTGTTCATGAGGATGTTTTCACATTCTATTCATCAAATCCTTTGTCCAGGTACAGCCAAGCCCACTGGTGCCCTGGCCTATGCAGAGGTTGCCCTGCAGAGTTGCTGCCACCCTGTGCAGGCTCTCTCTGCCTGAGGTTGTCCATCCATCATAGGAGGTTGTATGCAGCTGGCTAGAAGCACCAAGGAAATACTGCCCTAGAGGCCATCCTCAATCAACAAGGCCTGCTATTTGGTGGGTATATTAGTTTCCTATTGCTGCTACCCCAAATTTAATGGCTTAAAACAACACAAATTTCTGCTCTCACATTTCTAGAGGGCAGGAGTCCAAAATCAGTCTCATGGGCTAAAATCAAGATGTCAGCAGGGCTGGTTCCTTCTGGAAGCTCCAGGGAAGAACATGTTTCTTGCCTTTTCCAGCTCCTGGCGGCTGTCTGCATCCCTCAGCTCATGGCCTCTACTTCTATCTTCAAAGCCAATAGCACAGCACTTCAAATTTCTCTCTTTCTCTAAGCTCTGCTTCCTATGTCATATTTCTTCTCTGACTCTGACCCTCCTACTTCTCTCTTAGAAGGACCCTGTGATAACCTCTCCCTCTCCAGGTCCTTAACTCCCTCGTATCTGCAAAGTTTTCTGTGTAAAGTCACATATTCACAGGTGCCAGGGCTTAGGATGTGGACCTCTTTGGAAGAAACATCATTCTGCCTACCACATCGGGGAGATTCCTTCCTTTTCCTCATCCCTGAGGTATGTCCCACACAGCTCCTCAGAGAATCTCCAGCAAGAAGGAACCCCAGCAACAGTCCACTCACGAGCTTGCCCCTTTGCACCGGCTCCCCACTCTCCCCGTCTTACTTCCACACTCCCTCACCATGCTTCATGTGGTCACGTCCCAAATAAACTCCTAGCACCATCTTGCTTTTAGCGAGAATGCAAACTGAGACACTTGTCTAATTCTGCCAACCATACAGGCAGGCCTGCACTTTGGCATACTAATTTTATTCATTTTGTGTATTAAAACAAACTCTCTGGAAAAGAACAGAAGTAAAAAAGCAAGAAAGACAAGCAAGCTGGCCAAGTTCAGAGCAAAAACCATCTTCATTTATCTAAATGAATTCTAATCAAAGACTTCAGGCTACTTAAATTTTAAAAACATACCCTTTCCATACAGCATTGTGCAAGGTGTATTTCACAGCCAATTCCACGTAGCTCACATTCAATTTTGAAAAGGTTATAAATCAGATCTCTCTTTAATAATCAAATTTTCAACATCATTTACATTTTTCAGTAAAGTTTGAAACCTGATTTTTATCTTAATCAATGAAAAGAGAAATGTATGTTCCACCTATAAAAAATGAAACATCAGAACACAGTCCTTTGTTCAAAGCATATATAACTAAATTTCAATTACAGTGTTTCTGTAATGTCAAGAAATAAATGGAGACTAGCTCTTTTTCTTTCTTGTTATTTAATCAAAAGTGCCTTTTCCAGCCCAAGAAACAGACAAAGCTTTTTTCCAACTTATATAACACATTTGAGAATAATAAAATGTACCAAGGTTTAAATGTTGTATGCATGTTTTTTTTAAGAACCTTAAGTTTTTCCAGCTACAGATTACTCTCTAATGATGCTAAATTCACCTGCTTTAAAATCACACAGAAACCCTATCTATAATTATTTGCTCCTCACATAATTACAGAACAGTTAAGATTCTGATGAATAGAATGACCTACTTCTTTGCTTAGGGCTAAGTGAGCAGTAATCGTGCATCTAAGAAGCAATTAATTCTGAAGCCTCTGCCCTGATATTTACAGAGAAGGGTACAAAGAGCCCAGATACCCTAATCTCTACTTTCAAGTAACATTACAGATGTCAGTAGCTGATAGCAAAGTTAGGAATGACACTAGATACCTACTGGGAAGCTACCAAGGAAACATCTTGTAATCAACTACACATCTTCTTGGGATCATTTATTAATGATAACCATACTGAAAAACCATAAGCTGTATGTATGACTGTATGACGAGAAGGTTGTTATGAACTTCTACCACACAGAAGGATATGGTGCATTAATGAAGAAGAAACTATTCCTCCATGTATGTTCTTTCTCTTCCCCAAAAGGGAAGCATGATATACAACACTGCTCATCAAGGGAACATACAACTTGTCCATGTCCCTCCTGTTCACCAGACTGGCAAGGGGGGGAAAAAACCACTTTACTTTGCCTAAGACACCCTTGAAAATCCTTCTGACACCAAGGTTTCTGATCTATGGTTTTACCACTAGGAAGCATCAAGGCCACACTCAGTTGACCTGAAATTTTCCCTGACTCACTCTTACAGTTCTCTCTTCACATTTCTACGTACCTGATTTTCAATCCCTTGGTGAAAAAGAAGAGCTTGGTCTGCATACTTTATTTTTAATAGAAACTTCAGTTTCCAGTGCAAAGTCAAGTTTGTGTGTGTTGCTGGCCAGATGCATTGAAACTAACATTTGCTTGTGTGCGTTGCTGGCCAGATACACTGAAACTAACATCTGCCATCTCAAGATGCAGGTGAGGCTGTGGCAACCAGAAAAACCATCAGGCCTACGTCTGTAGTTACGTGTGTGCTCCCTCAGCGTTATGCGACAGATTGCCTCAGTTTCAAAGCAAGATCCCCACGCTCTCCTCTCCTTCATATAAATGTTGGGACTTCTACCTATAAAAAGCCATGGCTTGATCATAGGACGAGACCAAGGGAAGGCTGGCTTAGTGACCAGGTAACTCTGAAGTCTGATGTTTGCTGATGACCCTTATCTAAACTTTCTGACATGACTCTACTTGGTCATCATGAAGCTTCTACTTTTCTAGTGCCATGGCTCAACCAATAGATGAAATCAATTAGAAGTGGAGCACTGAATGAGGAATAAAGTGGTTTTCAAGGCAGCTTCAGGGTTTGTTTTCAAAAATTCCATTTACCAGTTCCTAACATGACACTTCTCACAATAATGGGCAAATATCAAGGTGTACTCTCAAGAGAAATGGAGGCAAATCTTTGGCTAAGAGCACCTCAGCATTGCAGTTAATACACTCAAAGGCAAGCTTTTCTGCCATCTAAATGGATTACTCAAAAAGAAAGTTCCCCTGAGCTCTTGATCCTTAGGAAAAAAACCAAACTGCCTTGCCAGATCACTACAGGCCGGCAGGAGAACAACTTCCATCTTTCCCCTCTGAAATCCCTTCCCCTCTGAAATCCCTTAAGCAAACTTTGCATACACTCCTTTGGAGCAGTTGTTTAACATTTTATTAAATGGGGAAACATTTTATTAAAGCAGTGGAACCAATCTCAATATCCTTATTCTTTAATCATTTCAAACATACTTCTGTTTCGCCAAGTTCTTGAGATGCTAACCGTCCTGTCTGTCACGCCTGCTTACTTTCACCTCATGCTGAGATGTCTCCTGGTGTGATCTGTAGTTTCTCATGGGAACGGGTATTTCAGTGGATGCTGTTTCCCCAGGAGTCTTGGGCAGCCTGCACTGCGGAAATGTCCCTACAGGTGAGCAGTTTCTGTTTGCCTGTGCTGAGCGTACCAGGGGCTTCGCCCACCCAGAACAGCGGTGTGCGTTCGTTTCTGAGTTGTGGGGTCTTGCATGATGAAGGCAGGCCTGGAGCTCTCACGTCTCTCTCGGCTCCTGCCCCAGCCTCAAGCTGTATATTTTACACTTTGTTTTGATTCATGCAAAATTTCTCAGTTTGTAACAGGAGACGGAAATCCATATGCAGTCCACCACACTGCTAGAGCTTGAAATCCAGACTTGACTTCTAACCACGTGTTTTCGCTTTTTTATTTATTGAGGCAGAATTCACAAATCATCAATCCTAAAGGAAATCAATCCTGAATATTCACTGGAAGGACTGATGCTGAAGCTGAGGCTCCAATACTTTGGCCACCTGATGTGAAGAGCCGACTCACTGGAAAAGACCCTGATGCTGGGAAAGATTGAAGGCAGAAGAAGGCAGCAGCAGAGGATGAGATGGTTAGATGGCATCACTGACTCAATGGACATGAATCTGAGCAAGCTCCAAGAGATACTAAAGGACAGGGAAGCCTGGTGTGCTGCAGTCCATGGGATCGCAAAGAGTTGGACACAACTTAGTGACTGACCAACAACAGCAAGAATTCACAAAACCTACAATTGACCATTTGAAAGTATACAATTAAGTGACATTTAGCACATTCCCAGTGTTTTATAACCATAACCTCATCCTAAAATGTGTTTTATCAACCCAAAGGAAACCCTATACCCAATAAGCAGTCATTCTCCCTTCTTCCCTCCCCCAAACCCCTGGCAACTACTAATCTGCTTCCTGTGTTTATGGACTTACATATTCTGGATATTTCATATAAATGGAAGCATACCATATGTGACCTTTTGTGTCTGGCTTCTTTCACTTAGCTTAATGTTTCAAGGTTTGTCCAGACTGTAGCATGTACACCAATGGTCAAAAAGCATAGGAAAAGGTACTGAACATCCTTAGTTATTAGGGAATGCAAACCAAAGTCACAGTGAGACACCACTTCATACCCACTAGGAAGGCATACTGAAAGCAAAACAAAAAATAAAACAGAGAATAACAGTGTTGGCAAGGATGTGGAGAAACTGGAACCTCACGCTGCTGGTAGAAATGGAAAGTATAAAGCTACTGTGTAAAACAATTTAGCCGTTCCTCAACAAATTCAACATAAATTACCATATGACTCAATAGTTCCATTCTTATACATAGATATCCAAAAGAATTGAAAACAGCCCCTCAAACAAATATTTGTCCATAACAGCACTAATGTTCATAACAGCACTATTCAAAGTAGCCAAATGTGGAAACAATTCAAATATACCTCAACTGGTGAATGCATAGTGTGGTTTAATGATACAATGCAATATTACTCCGCTGTAAAAAGAAATGAATACTGATACTTGCTGCAACATAGATGAATTCTGAAGACATTAAACTGAGTGAAAGAAAAAAGACACACTAAGTGATGGAAGATGAGGCAAAGAAGCTATGCAGGTCCTCTTTGAAGCTGGGTGGGTGCCACAGGGAAGGGAAAAGGCAGAACTCATATTCCATCTGCACACACTCCACTCATCGGGTCTCAGATCCCACAGGAGACCCACCTGCCACACTTCCTACTACAGCAAACACCCAACATGACAATCAAGCCAGGCTGCCTGGATGACTAGAAGACATAAGTCTCCTCTCATTAAAACAATTTCCCACTTAAATTATTTACTTCTCTGGAGTAATCACAAATTGTACCAAGTCAACTGCTACACCAGAAGCAGAAGAACCAGAAGCAAAATCTTGGGTAGGTTTTTTATTAATATGCTTTCATTCAATTAGGAGAAGAAGTCAACGTTTACTGAATATCTAATGGTACCAGGTACTGGGTCAGAAAACATCTATTTATAATGCCTTGTATATTTATGAATTAAAGTTAAGTCTGCAGCTATGTTTAAAAGGGAGGAAGAGAAATTGACTCACATTTTTTCAACCGACATAATTAAATCCCAAAGCTCTGAGCATCAATTAGACACTAGAAATAAAATCTGATTATCTGAGACTCATTTCCATACAAACACTTTTTATGAGTTGCCTAACCACGCATGGCCCTGAATTAGCCATCAACCAAAATGGATTTGTTTCTACCCAGCAACAAACAAACCTGGAACCCATTTACGAGTTTCCTATGAAGAAACAGCCAGAGACCTTTTGTTTAATTGGCAATATAAGCATCTACATTATTAATGATAAGTTTATCTTCTTCTTAATATAGAAGTCTAAAGGCCATCCACACTGCAGCAAGTAACAAATGTGCAGAAAGAGAACCTAAACAAACGGCATCCACTTTCTCTGTGGTCCAATGTTATGGGGAAATAGTTTCCAAGATTTGTGTGAGGTTTTATGTTCACACAGAGACATCTGCAATAGATCTGGGAGTGAAGTGCAGCTACTATGAACATCTTAACTCTATGAAAGTTGCTTCCAAAATGGTAATGCAGTCTCCGATAGATTAACAAACAGAAAATCAAGACCCAACTCATTCACAGAGCCAAAAAGAAATCAAAAAGAATAACTTGATTGTCTTACTTGTTTTCTCACACCGTGTACCTCCTAGGAGGCTGCCATCTTTTTTCATCTTAGTGAAAAGAGCCTCCCTAGTTTCTTTCCAAGTAATATTTTTGAAGGGAAACTTCAAAAATATTGCTTAAAACCCCTTCAAAGCTTCTTCCTGCCTTTGGAGAAAAGTCTAAACATCTTCGTGTGGCTTATAAGATCTGCATGATTTCAGCTCTTAAGAGTTAAGTGTGTCTTACCACCAAATTACACATAAAGTTACACTTTAACTTCTATCCCCACCCCCTCTTTCCCTAGCTTACTCCTCTCATTCTTCAGGCTCAGCTCAAAAGGCACTTTTCAGGGAGGTCTGTTCTGACCCCTACACAGGTCCCTCTCCCAGGGCACCCAAAGAATCCTGAGGTTCCCATATTGTTAAGGTCACGTGCCACGCTGTAAGATAACTATAACTGTTTTTGTTTAACGACTGTCTCTCCTGTTAGTCGATTAAACTCTCCAAGGGAGGGGATGCCGGTGTTGCTCACTGCTGCAGCTTTAGCACCACCCAGGGCCTGGAGGGACATTGTAGACGAGGGTCACTGTCGAATTAATAAATCATCTTCCACAATAACGTATTCTCACGAGGACTGGGGCCACCATTCTCAGACATTTGGAGCCAGGTAAAGGATAACTGCTAATACAATTGAAATGGTTCTACTGAAAACTACCTGCACAAGGGGTTCTAAACCATTTCTGTGTACTGGACTCCTCTGCCTGTCAGAGAGGACTAAAGACCTCTTCTTGGAATCATGTTAATAAATGCATAAAATAAAATGAACAAAATGCTAAAGAAACCCTTATATTTAAATACCATTATCAAATTATTTTTAAAATTTGTGGTACAATAGCGAAGTGAAAGTCGCACAGTTGTGTCCAACTCTTTGCAACCCCATGGACTTATAAAGTCCATGGAATTCTCCAGGCCAGAACACTGGAGTGGGTAGCCTTTCCCTTCTCTAGGGGATCTTCCCAACACAGGGATTGAACCCAGGTCTCCCACATTGCAGGAAGATTCTTTACCAGCTGAGTCACAAGGGAAGCCCAAGAATAATGGAGTGGGTAACCTCTCCCTTCTCCAGCAGATCCTTCCGACCCAGGAATCAAACCGGGGTTTCCTGCAATGCAGGCAAATTCTTTACCAACTGAGCTATGAGGAAAACCCAATACAGTAGTAAATATGCCTTTTTACTCTCTCATTAAATAAGAAGATTGAGGAACAGATCCAATAACCACCATAATTTCAAAGTGATGATAAGCATAAATGACATATTAAGATTCTGTGACAACTATTATGTTGATATGAAACTATCTATAATATTTATTGGTGAGAAAGACATAGTTACTGCTAATACGACTACAGCTACTGGCTCCACCCGTGATTAGACAGGACACTAAAATTCAGTTAGTGAAAACAAGCATGTAATTTTTACCATCTACGTTCATGGACCCCTAGAGAGATCTTCATGAAGGCCATGGAATTCCTCGCTTAGCTCTCCTGCTGTGGGAGAGTATGGGTTACCCGCCCTCCACTCCTGGATCCATCCCCACATCTGTGCATGTGTCTGTGTCTCCAGGCTGTTCTCAGACAGTGGCTGGGCATGGGGGTCGGGGTACCAGTGCATGTCCAGGCCTGTGTGGCAGAAGGGTCCTCTAGTGGGCAACTTGGGCTCAAGAACTCACAATCAGCCTGGCCAAAACATCCTGAGAACTGAGCTGTCATCTGCATCCTTTCCTACCAGGCCTCGCTCCTTGCGCCACTCCTTTCACAGAAGTCAGACCCGCACTGTAGTCTGAAAGCCCTCCTGGCCCACTCCTGCCCGCTGCCCTTTATCCTCCCAGGCGAACTCCCAATAAATCTCTCATATGCATAATCCCATCTTGACTCTGCTTCTCAGAGGACCTGAACTAACGATCCCTTTTAATCTAAGAAGAAAGAAAGGCCGAGTTAACTGATTTTATTCAGAACTGATTGTTCTGAAGATATCTGGGCATTTTACCAATACCTACTAGCTGATTTCAGAAACCATTATATCTAAATACCACTATCAAATAATTTTTTAAATTTGTGATACAATCTTAAGTATACCTTTTTACTCTCTCATTAAATAGAAAGACTGAGGAATGGATCCATGCTGCAGGGACCTCACCATAATTTCAAAGTAATGATGAGCATAAATGACATATTAAGATACCTGTGACAACCATAATGTTGACATGAAACATGATTTTTTTTAATAGAAAAAATTTAAGCCACTTTCCATAAACTCTTTGGCATCTAAAGGAAGGGCCATATGGGATCAAGGCCAAGGACTAGCTTCCCTGAACAGAAGACAATGGATCATCAAGGAGCCTGGAACAGGAGGAAGAGGGCTGAGCTCTGCAGCCGGCACAGAGACTTTATTTAAACAATACAATTTGAAGTAAACACACTGTCAACCCCTTAGAATATCCTCCTTTTCTCATTTTTGAGAGCATCTCTGACTCAATACTATGGAATGTACACATAACTCCACACACACAATAGAGAAGTTCATATACTGGATGGCTAGGTGTACTTAGAACTTCAGAGAAGATGCTGAGAAAATAGGATTGTGAAAAGTAAATTTTAACGCAGCGATGAGAAAAAGACTATTTATAGCACAGAGCGTTTCTCTTCCCCATGCTCCCCTCTTTCCACAAAGGTGATAAAAACATAAAAGGTAGCATCAGTACCAAAACGGAAAAGAACACACCCAAAAAATGGTGGGGGGGGGGATGTAAATATGTACATAAGAATCAAGATGACAGCAGTAAACACAAGAATAAAATTTCTAAGAGCTAAGGGGGAGAAATACGTTCTTAGCACCCAACATTGAAACTTGGAACATATTTTCTCACTGAAACCTTTCTGGGTACGTTGGTTAGATTCTGTAGGACCCTTACAAGAAATTCTGCTTCTAGTACACTGTGAGCTAAGTCAGTAGTTACAGTTGCTGCAGGGACCTCACTGTGACAGATAACACGGCTTCTCAGGGGTAATGCCCTCTGCATTTCAAATCAGTTTGGGGAAATGAATTCACTCAGAAATATCTCATGTCAGCTCATGTAATCAGATAAATGATGCTGTGGACTGAATTGTGTTCCTAATAAAAGATATGTTGATGCGCTAACTTCTAGTATTTTAGAATGTGACTTAATTGGAATTGCAGATGTAATTAGTAAAATTAAAATAAGTCAGGGACTTCCCTGACAGTCCAACGGTTAAGACTTCACCTTCCAATGCAGGGGGTGTGGGTTCAATCCCTGGTTGGGGAGCCAGGATCCCACATACCTCATGGCCAAAAGAAAAACTAAAACATAGACCAGAGGTAGTATTGTGACAGAGTCAATGAAGACTTTAAATATGGTCCACGTCAAAAACAATCTTAAAAAAAAAACAGTCATAATAGAGCAGGATGGACCCTTAATCCAATATAACTGGTGTCCCTGTAAGCAGAGGACAGAGAAAGAGAGAATACCACGTGAAAATAGAGACTCGTGGGGAAAAGATGGTCATGGAACAATGACGGTGGATACTGGAGTGAGCATCTCCAAGTTAAGGAGCATCTCCAAGCTAAGGAACATCAAGGACTCCCCAGATCCCCAGAAACTAAGACAGAAGCACAGAACAGACTCCCACTGAGAGCCTTAATGAGGAGTTCACCCTGCCAACACTATGATTTCTCCTACAGCCCCCAGAACTGTGAGGGTGTATATTTCTCTTAAGTCACCCAATGTATGGTTCTCTGTTAATGCAGCTCAAGGAAATGAAACCTCCCTGTCCAGCCTGCCTGCCTCTGTCACCACCAAGTCCCTGATTTGTAAATCTCACAGTAAGGTACTGGGTTTCACGGGCCTTGAGTTCAGGCCAAAGGTGGATCAACACTTTTGGGAACTGGAATCCTGGTAGCAAAACTCAGCCTGCCAATGCTCTCTATGGACCTGAGTCTCCTCTTTGTTCTGAACTAACAATTTGCATTGTTGAGACGATCTAGTTCAATTCTGGCCTCAATACATTACACTTAAATTGTACTTTTCTTCCAAGAATACTTATGAAAATTGCCTCATTAATTCTCCCCACTCTTTTGTGCAGTAAGAAAGGGACAAGTACTATTATCTTAATTTTGAAGATGAAGACACTGAATCCTAAGATCCTAGGACCATGAAGAACATTGAGAGGTCATTGGTTCCAAAGAGGCCAAAACCTGTTGCTTCGCAGAATCACCTGAGCAATGTAGCAAAAATACAGATCCACGCGCCCAGCTCAGAAGCTTCAGGACACAGCCCAAGGGTCTGTATTTCTGACAAGTTCCCCAAGGAATTTTTAATAACCTGATTAGCACGATTTGTGAACTGGCATTTGGGAACAACTGATTGATCTTGTCTTTTTCAAGTATCAGGAATATATGGCAGATCCCTTTTACAAAGTAAGAATTCTTATGATCCTCCAGTGCTAATAAATTATTTTTATTCTAGTGTTACTTAAATAACTAAAACCCTAAGACTAGATATAAACCCCTAACCCTGATAGCTCTTTTATATGACTATAAAACCACAATGAACTCACAAATTAAACACAATTCCAATAAAATCTAAATCGACACCACCAGTCGCTACGTGGCTGCTGCACAGACTGCAGCAGGACCGGCCCCTGACAGCCTGGCAGGCTCAGGCTGCGTGGGCTCCCTGAGACTCCATCCCCCTCCCCTCTGCTCTCCAAGAGCCACTGCCAGGCCTGCCTTCCTGCAGCCTGCCTGCCTCAATGTCATGGCCTTCACTGCATGAGAACGTGATCATAAACACAATGCAATCACGCGGCACACTCAGCTCTAAGGAATCATCCACGTAATCCAAAATATGCGTGTCCTGATGGATGCACATTTGCATCCGAATGCAAGCACAAGATTTAAAATTTCTCACAGTAAACGCATGGACCTGCCTTTGATAAACATGGATCTAATCCACCTGCCTTCTTTCTGACAGAGTCAGAACCCAGTGGATGTGGGCTTCGATTTCTTGGTAATAGTTAACACTATATTGTGCTCACTATACAGCGGACACACATTCTAAACCTTTTATATGAACTAACTTGTTTACTCCTCATATCAGCTATGTAAAGTGGGTACAACCATTGCCTCTACTGTGCAGAACTGGGCAAGAAAGAGTAAGAACTGGGAACTGAGAGAACTGGGCAAGAAAAAGTAAGTAATTTGCCCAAGCTCACACAGCTCATAAGGGCCAGACCTGGGATTCGAACCCAGGAAGTCTGGCTCCAAAGCCTGTGCTCTTCACCACTAATTACATATACTTTCAAGTTAATGTATTCGTATTCCAAGATTAACAGTAGAGTCTGACTTCTCCCTACTCCCAACTACTAAGAACCCGAGGCACTGGTTCCAGGCTGGAACGACTTGCACTTACTAGGAGCCTGGGTGAGAGGTGGGAGGCTGCACTGCATAGAGACAGAAACAAAGGGCCTCAGGGACTCACAAAGTCAAAAGGCCAGGCAACCCACCCAAAGAGGCATCCACCCAGAAAAGCTGGGTAAAGTAGGAAAATCTGGGTGAATAACAATAGGGTGGAAACCAAGGAAACCAGATGAGTGAGAGGGTCTAAGCAGACCGAGACAGAACTTAGAAATATTCTCCAAGGAGAAAAGGAAAACTCATGCAGCCTTGAAAGTGACAGGGAGGAAGATATTAAAGTTGCCAATTTAGCTGCAGTAGAATCCTGCACAAAAGAACCTGAGTCAGCTGAGTATGAACTTATACATGTTGCCCAGGAGGACTCCTCATAAGAGAAGGAAAGGCGACACTCGGATCTCTGGAGAGTTGTCACGAAATTTCACAGCAGGAAAAACCCAAGACTCCCTCCTCAAAGCAAGTGCATCTTTGATCTTGTCATCTGCCAGGTGTTTAAATGAACTTTCCTAACTAATACTTACTTCTCATACTCTAAAAATACAAAGACATCAGGCTACATCTAGTTGCTGTGGACTCAATGTCAGATGAAGCAAAAAGATTAAATAGCACGCTTTTCAAAAACCTTATTTGGACATAATTAATAGGAGGCTGTCTTAAAGGAAAACTGAGCTTGTATGGTGACGATAAAAGATATCCTTGTAATACTGACCAGTATGGCTTTATCCTGCCCTTTGAATTATCTGAATGTTCACCTTGGCCATCAGCACTTTATGCCTGTCTGCTTCTGGAGAGATCTTGGCACTTCTTTTAATAAAAGGGCAATTTTCTTGACGGGAACAACAACAACCAAAAAAAAAAAATCACAAGGAAAATATTGGAAATGAAACTGAAACTGAAAGAAAATAAAAAGAATGTGAAAGCATAATAAGCAAGAGGAGGAACAGGAAAGAGATGCATGACACACGAAAGCTACAGACAGGAGAGCAAAGCAGTCTTCTTAAGTGACTGACTGACATTGAGTAAGAAGAGAGAAAGTCATTCAAATGCAATTTGGAAATGCTTTGTGCCCATAATTAAACCTTTTACTTCATAAATAAGAAAATCAACCCATTGGACTTTTGATCAAAATAGCAAGAAGCCTCACTGATGAGAGGGAAAGAAACTGAAGGAAAATCAAAGGAAAACTGTGTCACAGAGAACAGATGATCTTTCACTGCTGCAAGATATACGTACTTGTTTCTGAACTACAAAAAAAATGTCATAATCATAGATACTCACATTTCACATTTTTTTTTTCAAAGAGATCTTTCCTCATCTGCGTCAGCAGTAAGTTTTAGGTCTGATGGTTTCACATCAAAAGTAGCTTTTATTTTATGGTGCAAAGTAGAAGCAAAGATATAGATCCAGAAGAAGCAATGTTTTTAACCTGATAAACCTACATAGATTTTCTGTTTTGACTCACTTTAACAATTTATTAGGCTTCCTCTGAGACCAGGCACTTGCTGGAGGATGAATAAAGAGATAACTAAGACCTAGTCTCTGCCTTCAGAGAGCCTATATCTCACAGGGAAGACTTGTGAGGATGAATAACACAAGCGGTTAAGCCCCTATGATGGCAAGGGCTGCTGTCACAAATAATGAGGGAAAGAACTAATTAAGGGGTGTTTTTACTACTGCTGAAGCTCAGGGAGAGTGCTCAGTTCCCACTAAGGACATTCAAGGATGATGATTCAGTAACATGAGGTGTAACAGAGTAAGCTCACCATTCCAACAGCACAAGCACCTTCACTGCAGCTCTAAAGAAGAAAAACAACACTTTAAGTCTTAACTGCTGAGTTCTGATCCTGAATCCAAGTTTGTTCCCCTTATGATTCAAAGTTCCCATGGCTTGGAGAGTGAGTGATTCTACCCAGAGGTATTTTGGGGAAATGCTTTTGTATCCGTCTAGGTCCTCACATAGATGATCAAAAGAACCGAACTGAACCTGGATTTCACAGTAATTTGTCCACATCTCTGGTCCCACAGCATGACATTCACCTTCTAACTGTTGGCTTCAAGTGGAGCACTTTTCAGATGGCTTTTTCCTCTGTGTTTTGATTTTCCTACTGGCAAGGTAACTGCGGTTAGTAGAACACTGTCTAACCCTGCAGATGTAGTAACATGGGGAAGTGGGGAGACAGAGTAGACCCTTCTCCAAAGTCTGTGGAGGCCGAAGTAGACTTTCTGAACCTTGAGAACAAATGTATGGACACCAAGGGGGAAGCGGGGACAGCATGAATTGAGAGATTGGGATCGACACATATACAGTATCGTTCAGTTCAGTTACTCAGTTGTGTCCGACTCTTTGTGACCCCATGAACCACAGCATGCCAGGCCTCCCTGTGTATATAAAACAGATAACTAATGAGAACCTACTGTATAGCTCAGGAAACACTACTCTATGCTCTGTGGTAACCTAAATGGGAACAAAATCCAAAAAAGAGGAGCTATATGTATACGTGGGGCTTCCCTGGTGGCTTAGACGGTAAAGAATCTGCCTGCAATGCAGAAGGCCCAGGTTTGATCCCTAGGTTGGGAAGATCCCCTGGAGAAGGGAATGGCTACCCACTCCAGTATTCTTGCCTGGAGAATTCCATGGACGGTGAAGCCTGGAGGGCTCTAGTCCATGGGGTCACGAAGAGTTGGACATGACTGAGCAACACTGGCACTGTCATCTGTATACGTACAGCTGATTCACTTTGCTGTACAGTAGAAATTAACACAACATTGTAAGGCAACCATATTCCAATAAAAATTAATTTTAAAATATATGCACAGAAACAAACCCACTATAAAAACTAAATATTAATAAGGGCATGTATTAGTAAAATGATACCAACCAAAGCCACTGGAACGGATGATCATGTAGGAATGAATACAGAAATAGAAAACAAAGAATAAAGTGAATAAACAGATAATATACAGTAAAACAGGAGTCAGCCTGTATGAAAACTGATGTTAATTCATTTCCATGAATACAGAAGGAATATTAATTTGAATCTTTGACCTTGAGTTAAACAATCAATAAAACAAAATCTATAGTGGTCACTTAAAAAAAATTAAGCTCTTGGCTGCTTCACTTGCATTCAGTTCAGTCCAAGCAAGTCCAGGAAGGACCACATTCCTCAAAGCCCTATCTTACAGTATTCAAAACGTGCCTTCCTCTTTCTCCAGCCATTGGATCTGGGTGGAGCCAGGGGCAAAGAGATCAACCATGTGAGTGACTGCATTCTCCCACAGTGAGCAGCTGATCAAGGAAGAACATAAGGGGCTTTGCTGATGGCTCAGTGGTAAAGAATCCACTTGCCAATGAAGAAGACATGGATTCGATCCCTGGTACAGGAAGATCCCACATACCACGGATCAACTAAGGCCCTGCACCATAGCTACTGAGCCTGTGCCCTAGAGCCTGGGAGGCGCAACTACTGAAGCCCACATGCCCTAGATAGCCCATGCTCCACAGAAGAAGCCACCACAATGAGAAGCCCATGTGCCACAACTAGAGAGGAGCCTCTGATCTTCACAACTAGAGAAAAAGCTCGAGTAGCAATGAAGAAACAGCACGGCCAAAAAGAAATAAATAATTAAAAAAAAAAAAAAAAGGAAAAATGGAAGGAGAGAAGGCAATACAATGAGACCTGCAATCACTCCTGGGGCACCAGTCCTGGGGGCGAGGGAACGAGATGCCCAGCTGAGAAACCAGAGAAAAAAGAGTTCAGCTGTTTGTCCACTCTCATTTTGTGTTGGAGCCTACTTCTTTCTTTTGTTTTGGTTTCACTGTTGTTTTCTCAAAATTATGATTACAAGCATACATACACACAAAATGTAAAACTTACCATCTTAAACCTTTCCTAAATGTACAGTTCAATAGTGTTATACACATTCTGATTGTTGTAACAATGGATCTCCAGAACTTTTTCATCTTCCAAAACTGAAATCTATACCCATTAAACAACAGCTCCTCACTTCCATCTCTCCTTAGCCTCTGGCAGCCACCTGTTCTGCTTTTTTCATTATAAGGTGAGTCAACTTAGAAGGAGGGAACAGAGCTAGGTAAAGTGGCATTAAACTCCTCCACTTTATAATGACATCATGTCACAAACAGCACTGAACTAGGAATGAAGGACATTCGTTAAGGATAATTTTACAAATAAAGGCAAGATTTTCATTGTTCTTCGTATACTATAAAGTCAGGCAGCATCTCTTTCAGGAATGCAACTTGGCTGATCAGACACCCGAAAGGGTCCAAAGTTCTCTTTGGAAAGAGACGGTTATTGAATCTAATAATATTTATCCCTGTGCTCCTGCCAATGATCTTCAGCAATGCAAAATCTGTGGCAGCTCAGCAAATAAATAATGCAGTTTGAAGAGCAGCACTAAAAGATGATGGTAAAACTAACCAAATCCATGTTGAGGGCCAATTGATGACTTCAGAAAATATCAAATTAATCAAACAGCCTTGCCACAGCAAAAAAAAAAAAAAAGTCATATATTTTCAGCAGCAGCTTCATGCTCCCCAGGATGGGCCTGGCCAGGAAGCCAACAGATGCCACAAAACAGATACAGAGTCACCCTTACCAGAGGGATGCACTCATTCTACTGTCTACACATTCTAGAATGTCACTGGTCCAGGACAAGACTACTAAGTATTCAACTGATGCAATGTCCACGCAACTAAAATTATAAAGGTTATAGTTCCAGCAAAGAAAAAAAAAGTAACTGTACTTGCAGAGCTAATATATTCTTAAGGATAACATTGATGGAATAGAGGAAACTCTTTAGCCTCTTCACAACTTTTGATAAAATGGGTCATCATTTGTTACAACAATCGATGTCCTTTTCAGTTCAGGGCACCACCATTCTGGATTTAAATACTCTTTCTCCAAATTCAAGGGGCTTCCCTGGTGACTCAGACAATAAAGAATCTGCCAGCAATGTGGGAGACCTGGGTTCAATCCCTGGGTTGGGAAGATCCCATGGAGAGGCGCACAGCAACCCACTCCAGTATTCTTGCCTGGAGAATTCCATGGACAGAGGAGTCTGGCAGGTTACAGTCCATGGAGTCACACAGAGTCAAACACAACCGAGTGACTAACACTTTCACTTTCTCTGAATTCAACATACTCCTTCGGCCTCTGGAGGTCCATCTGGGCTTCTCCCTTGGTCTTCAGCCTTCCTTCACTCTACATCAGTAGACAGACACTGCCTATTGCTTCCACCCAACTGAGTTTCTTAGAGCATTCTTTAAAAGACATCCTAGGCTTGACTCGGAGAAGGCAATGGCACCCCACTCCAGTACTCTTGCCTAGAAAATCCCATGGACGGAGGAGCCTGGTAGGCTACAGTCCATGGGATCGCTAAGAGTCGGACACGACTGAGCGACTTCACTTTCACTTTTCACTTTCATGCATTGGAGAGGGAAATGGCAACCCACTCCAGTGTTCTTGCCTGGAGAATCCCAGGGACGGGGGAGCCTGGTAGGCTACCATCTATGGGGTCACACAGAGTCGGACACGACTGAAGTGACTTAGAATAGCATAGCATAGGCTTGACTACCGAGTTAACAATTCAAAATTAAACACACTAAAATTAAGAGAAAATTTTAGAATATTGTAAGCCTGAATGTTCAAAAAACAACGTTCAACTTCTCTGTTTTATTCCAGCCTTCTATCAAACTTCTGACACACTATCTTAAAAGTTCTCTGCTCCCTCAACTACCCTGACCTTATCCCAGGCTTCGGTCATCTCCCACTCAGGTTATTCCCAGCACCTTCCCAGATACAAACCAAGCTCCAGCCAGACTAGGCCCAATGTCATCTACCCTCTGACCCCAGTTTCTCTAACTCTCATTTTCTCCATAACACTTTTGGTCATTCTTATATCAGCTAACTGTGTGCTTACTGGTTGCCAGCTCTGTGCTGAGTATTTCGCACACATGCCATGCAGTGCTCAGAACAACTCTACTGCCATTCCCATTTCACAAAAGGAAGCTGAGGAAGTGCTAGGTCCCTGGGAACTTTCTACAGATACTTGACATGCACTATCTCTTTTTTTAATTTTTTTTAAATTGAAGGATAATTGCGTTACAGAATTTTTTTTTTTTTTGTCAAACCTCAACGTGAATCAGCCATAGGTATATAAATATTGGTTCAAGAGGGAGGGGATATATGTATATCTATGGCTGATTCATGTTGAGGTTTGACAGAAAACAACAAAATTCTATAAAGTAATTATCTTTCAATTAAAAAATAAATACATTTTTAAAATAAAAAAGAGGGAGGGGATATTTGCACTATCTCTTGATTTCAGAGCTTTTCATCCCAGAATTTTCAGACCTGTTGTTGGTTGGTTTGCCTGCCTCTCAGCCACATTTGCTCAACCACTCCCACCTTGAAACAGTCCTCTCCTTTGGGTTCTGTGACATCACGCTTCCCCTTACCTCTCAGCTTACTCTTCCTCAGTCTCCTTTGGGGGTCTGACCGATTCTATCTCCTCTTTGGATTACTAAAGCTTCCCCAGGTCCCATTCCAGGTCATTGTCCTTCTCCCTCTAAACTTCTCCGTAGGCAATATCATCTACTCCCCTGGCATCAGTTACCATCCAGTGCCGATGACTACAAAATGGATAGCTCCAGCTCAGTTTCTCCTCTAAACTCCAGATAAATCTCTCCTTCAAGGGCTTTTCATGTACCCAAAATTTAACCAGTAATCTCTCCCAGTCTCCACAACTTACTCTATCCCTACCATGGCTCATACCCTTGGTCTTCCCCATCTCAGTAATGACACCATTATCCACCCAACTGCATCAGCAGAAACCTATGGGTCATCTTTAGCACTTTTTATCCCTCTCTCCCCAAATCCAATAGCCATGAAGACTTTTTGATTCTATCTCTTAAATCACTCCGAATCCATCCATTTTCTTCTCTGTCCCAGCAAAAGCCAGCCTCCTTCTTGCCCAGTTGACTGTAGCAAGCTCCTCACTGGCTTCCCAGCATCTGCTCCTGCTCCCCTTTACTCCACGGCCACTCCTTGTACAGCATCCCCTACAATACATTCTGCAGCCAGAGCAATGCCTTCAGAATTCAAATAGCACATCAGAACCCTTCTACGGCATATCACTGCTCACAGCATAAAATCCCAAATCCTTAACCTGGGCAGCAAAGTCTTGCAGAGTCTGGTCCCTATCAGGTTCACTAGCCTTCCTCTGCTTCCTTTTAACTCCAGGACACCTGCCTTCTTTCAGGTCCTCAAATACTTCTTCCTGCCTCTAGCCTGAACAATTCAGTTTGCTTTGCCTGATATGCTCCTTTCTTAGCCCATACTCCCCATTTCCTACACACCTGAATTCATAAACACATGGCCACAGGAAGCCTTGTCTGATCCCCCTCAGGTCAGGACCCCTGCTATAAGATCTCCGGCTACCTAATCTCCTTATGGTCTTAATCACAACAGTACTTTAAAGACTGGTGATTGCTTGACTAATGTCTATTCCCTTCCCTCCCACTAAAATGTAGGTGTTGAGAGGGCAGTCACTGTGTCTAGGAGCATGCTATGTTGTCTCTGGCACTGCAGGATTCTCACCTAAGTTGCCATAAATTTAGTTAGTTAAGAATGTTGACATGTGTTACAGGTCACATCAGTCACCATCCTCATGCAACAGCCATGCATGTGTCTTTGTGTAATGATGTTCATTTTTGTGTTATCCATGTTATAAATATGTTATCATATAGTAGACTGTAAATTCTAGAGAGTCAAAAAGGTTTAGCCTCTTAAGAGTTGGGATAATGAGAAATTAATACTGAGACTCAATGCCCTGTGGAGGATAAACCAAGAAGGTCTGGTGTGAATGATCACATAAACCAATTCACTTGTCATGTGGAGACTGGCAGCATATAGATTCTACAGCATTATCAAGGCCTCCTTGATAACTCCACTCTTCTCAGTGTCTACATCGGCCAGCAGAGGGATGAGAAAGGTTTTGAAGCCATAGTGAAATGCTCAATGAAGGGTTAGTTACTATCAGGTTAATATACATATGGCTTCTTGATGATATAACATCCAAAGACATTCCTTTTTTTCCTAAGACAATTATGGAGGAATGTCACTTGTCAGTAAAGCTATCAAGGCCTGCAGTATTATATACAGTGTGTCTGTGACAGTTCAAACACAAAAATACCACACTTAAAACTTAGATAAAAATATAATTTTTCATGGCTCACCACTTATGTCCTTTGATTTCATTTGGGTCTAGTCCAGGACAACCAAACACACTCATTACTTTCCATCTGTCCTGGGTCAGACCATGAACGCACCCTCACCCTTTGACCTGGATTTCAAGAAATGCACAGACCACACTGCCACGGCTATATGGGAAAAGTGATGGAAGCTTAGTGACTTCAACTGAAAGGTGGCTGTGACTTCCTGGAGTCCTGAGGATGTTCAAGCATGTGCCAAGGCATACCTCGAAGGAGAGGAAAATAAAGCAGCAAGAAAAAGTATTTCCAATGTGATCCTCTACAAGGCTACATTTTCTCTCATGTATTAATTCTGATAGAGAAAGCAACAAAACACGTCCCAGGTCAAACAGATATACTTGCTACTTGAAACAAAAAAGTATTCAGTGAAACGTCAATCATTCATTTAAAAAATCATTTAAGGGCTTGTGAAATACATGATATACTACCATTCATGCTCAGTTGTGTCCGACTCTTTGTGACCCTTTGGACTGTAGCCCACCAGGCTCCTCTGTCCATGGGATTTCACAGGCAAGAATACTGGAGTGGGTAGTCATTTCCTTCTCCAGGGTATCTTCCCAACCCAGGGATCGAACCCATACCTCCTGCATCTCCTGCACTGCAGGTGGATTCTTTTACCTGCTGAGCCATCAGGGAAGCCTGAACGCATGACAGTATGTTAAATTCATAGGAGAAAATGAGGTGAAATAAATAGGGCTCTTGCTTGGATTTCAGGATCTCACCATCTTAAAGGGATCATATATGCAAATAACCTGAATATGAGGCCACATAATTACCTCATATTTAATTAACAGGAGCAGAGCATCTTTAAAGTGCTATGTTAACAGGAAACATTCCTTACATCCTTGCTCAAAGCTTGAGCCACAGACCAGCATCACTGCATCCTGTGGGAGCTTGTTAGAAATGCAGAATCTCAGGGGCCACTACACAGATTCTACTACGTCAGAATCTGCACTTTAACCAGATCCCCAGTGATTCAAATGCTCCATAAAATCTGGAGAAGCACTGCTTTGCATTATTTGGTGCTCAGTCACTGCCCACCAGTAACAACATGATGGATGTAGACTTCAATACAGGGACTCAGATTTTTATAGAATAAATGCTTAACACGCTGTTTCTAAAGTGAATCTCTGAGGGCTTTGTTTTAGAATTTAAATGTACAAAATGTGATTCCAAAGCTCAGCAAATTGTATGGCCCTGCATTTTAATATCCTATGAGTACTCAGACCCTTGCCTGAAACTAAAGGACTTAAAATTACAGGTCTATTCAGAGAGGTGAGAATATTTTCTTTCAAAGCTTCATATGTAGCAGGTTGACCTTGTAGAAGCCACTGGAGGAGATGGAAACTTTAATCCAGATACTCAACCTGATGATATAAAACTTTTAGAGGGAATGTCACTGAAGGCAACTGAGATGGGATTCTTCCCAACTCCAGAGCTGCTGAGTCACAGAATCATAAACTATGAGCATAGGAAAAAGCTTAGAGGTTATTCTCTCAGTTCTGCTTCCCTCCCAGAGAAAATTAGTCTGCGGTACTTCATATCTACAGTTTCTTCTTCCAATGAGCTCCCAGGGACCACAATTATCAACCAACCAATCAGCCAACCCAGAAGTATTTTTTGATCTTCTGATACCTGCAAAGTGCTATAGGGACAGAAAGATAAACTTGTTCCCTTGCAAAGCTCATAGTTTCATGAGATGAAATAAAAGCTCCTAACAAAATTGCAAGAGTTGTTTGACATGAGATGCACAGTGAAGAGATGCTTAAAGGAGAAAGAGATCCCCGAGATAAGAGGTCAGGCAGGGCTTCCCAGCACTGGAAGGAACCTTGGAGTTCATCAATCCCAGGTTCTTCCTTCCTGCTAAGGAAACGGAAGTGCAAAGGGTTAGGCGCTTTAGCCAAAGTCATGATGCAAATCTCCAGATGAAACACAGTGAGAAGTCCAGGTCCTGGTCAACAACTCACCACACACACAGCCCTCAGCACTGCTGGCTTCTTGGACTCGAGCTCTGTGGCAGTGTTGGTTGTCCACCAAAATCCATTCTCCCCTTCCGTAACGACAGAACTGTATCTGGGCATGTGCTGCCCAAAAGCCCTGATTTTCTATTATTTTGCACTTAGAGCTGGCTCTGTGACTAAGTTGTAGCCAATGAAATATCAGTGAAAGTGACATATGTGACTCTGGGGCCCAGACGTGCCTCCTTCACACTCTCCTTCCCCTTCTCACCAACTGCATCCCCAACACCAACACCATCCTACTGAATGTCAGAGCAGCCACTTTAAAAAATGAATCTGTAGACTTCCCTGATGGTCCAGTGACTAAGATTCCGCACTCCCAATGCAGGGGCCCCAGGTTCAACCCCTGGACAGGGAACTAGATTCCACACGCCACAGCTAAGAGTTCATGTGTCACAACTAAAGACCTGATACAGCCAAATACATAGATAACTAAATATCTTTTTAAAAAATGAACCTGCATCCCTGACATCTGTGGAAAAGCCTAAAAACCTGGGATGCACACTTTGGACTTTCATGTAAGAAAGAAATAATCTTCTCTATTTTTTAAGCCAGTGAATTATTTGAGGATATTTTTGCTGTAAAAGTCCAGCCTCACCCTAAGCAATACAGACTTAATCAATATAACATAACCAAAGTGGGGTTCAATTAAATGGTATAAAAGCTGTAATAAGAAGTCTGATAGTTTCCTACTTAAGAAGTAGCTTATGGTTACCAAAGGGGAATAGGGATGAGGGGGGAATAAATTAGGAGCTGGTGATTGGCAGATACAAACTACTATATATAAAATAGATACACAACAAGGACCTACTGTACAGCACAGGGAACTATATTCAATGCCCTGTAATAAACCATAATGAAGGGCTTCACAGGTGGTCCAATGGTTAGGAATTCTCCTTGCAATGCAGGAGACACCAGTTTGATCCCTGCTCTGGAAACATCCCACATGCCATGGGACAACTAAGCCCGTGTATCAGTCTGTGCTCTAGAGCCTACAGGCCTCAACTACTGAAGCCCACACCCCCTAGAGCCCATGCTCTGCAATAAGAGAAGCCACCCCAATGAGAAGCCCACACACCACAACTAGGGAGAAGCCCCCACCCTCCACAACTAGAGAAAGCCACATGCAGCAACAAAGACCCAGCTCAGCCGTGAAAGTGAAAGTCACTCAGTCATGTCCAACTCTTTGCAACCCCGTGGACTATACAGTCCATGGAATTCTCCAGGCCAGAACGCTGGAGTGGATAGCCCTTCCCTCCTCCAGGGGATCTTCCCAACCCAGGTCTCCCGCATTGCAGGCAGATTCTTTACCAGCTGAGCCACCAGGGAAGCCCAGAACAACCATAAATAAATAAATAAACATTTGTTTAAAAACCATAATGGAAAAGAATTACATACACACACACACATATGCTGTTGCTTAAGTTGTGTTTGACTCTTTTGAGAACCCACAGACTGTAGCCCGACAGGCTCCACTGTTCATGGGATTTCCCAGGCAAGAGTACTGGAGTGAGTTGCCATTTCCTTCCTCAGGGGGATCTTCCCAACCCAGGGATCAAATGTCTCCAGCACTGGCAGGTGGATTCTTCCCACTGAACCACCAGGGAAGCCAAATATATATGACTCACTTTGCTGTACACTAGAATCTAACACAATATTGTACACCAACTATATTTCAATAAAATTTTTTAAAAATAGAAAAGTATCAGTTTGCATTAGCTCAGTTCCTGTATGTGTGTGTTGATAGACAGGGACAAGTGAATAAAATAAGTGCAGCAGCTAGATGTGGTGACCAGAAACACTGGACTAAGAGACAAGAGAGCTGGTATTTTTCACAAGTTATAGCTCTGGCCAAACTATTTAGCTTCTCAAAGTCTGTGTCCTCAAAGGGAAAATGCATTACCTAAACCAGATGATTGTTAAAGAAACAGCTCTAGCAGTATGCAGCAGACATACAAAGACCCAACGGTTGCACACCACCACCTATAGGAATAACCTTCTACTCTCAAATATGAACTGAGCAGACCTTACTGGAGAAATAAGGGTTGGGCAGGTCTAAAGACATAACATAGTATAAAAGTTAAAATGAGAAACAGAAAACAACCATGGCACACTCATAAACTCAAGTGCATGGAGTTTCAGAGTGTCAGAGATCATTACCCTATCTTCTATTCACATCTGGTTCTCCATTTTTCTTTAGCAAAGGAAGACAGTCCAGAATGGAAAAGTAGGAAAGTTGTCTCTTTTCTATCACTGGTTTTCACTGCAGCCTTGCTCAAAAAGCAGTACACTGAATCACTTTGCTGTACAGGTGAAACTAACATGTCATTGTAAATTAACTACATTTTAATTTTTTAAAGCAGTAAATTCAAGACTAATCATAGGAATATTCTATCATAGGCCATAGCGTTTAAAGAGAAGAATAGTCTTCAGGATAAGCCCTAAAGAGTCATGAAAGAGGTGACAAATTCCCACAGTGAGGCTCTTTAATGCTGAGTAATGTGGTGGACAGAGGTAGGAAGAGCAGACAATTTAAAGTCGAGTATGTAACCCATACATACATTGGAAAACTCAGCAGTGGCCACAGGACTGGAAAAGGTCAATTTTCATTCCAATCCCAAAGAAACGCAATGCCAAAGAATGCTCAAACTACTGCACAATTGCACTCATCTCACACACTACTAAAGTCATGCTTAAAATTCTCCAAGCCAGGCTTCAGCAACATGTGAACCGTGAACTTCCTGATGTTCAAGCTGGTTTTAGAAAAGGCAGAGGAACCAGAGATCAAATTGCCAACATCCACTGGATCATGGAAAAAGCAAGAGAGTTCCAGAAAAACATCTATTTCCGCTTTATTGACTATGCCAAAGCCTTTGACTATGTGAATCACAATAAACTGTGGAAAATTCTGAAAGAGATGGGAATAGCAGACCACCTGATCTGCCTCTTGGGAAATCTGTATGCAGGTCAGGAAGCAACAGTTAGAACTGGACATGGAACAACAGACTGGTTCCAAATAGGAAAAGGAGTACATCAAGGCTGTATATTGTCACCCTGCTTATTTAACTTATACGCAGAGTACATCATGAGAAATGCTGGACTGGAAGAAACACAAGCTGGAATCAAGATTGCCGGGAGAAATATCAATCACCTCAGATATGCAGATGACACCACCCTTAAGGCAGAAAGTGAAGAGGAACTCAAAAGCCTCTTGATGAAGGTGAAAGTCGAGAGTGAAAAAGTTGGCTTAAAGCTCAACATTCAGAAAACGAAGATCATGGCATCCAGTCCCATCACTTCATGGGAAATAGATGAGGAAACAGTGGAAACAGTGTCAGATTTTATTTTTGGGGGCTCCAAAATCACTGCAGATAATGATTGCAGCCATGAAATTAAAAGACGCTTACTCCTTGGAAGGAAAGTTATGACCAACCTAAATAGCATATTCAAAAGCAGAGACATTACTTTGCCAACAAAGGTCCATCTAGTCAAGGCTATGGTTTTTCCTGTGGTCATGTATGGATGTGAGAGTTGGACTGTGAAGAAGGCTGAGTGCCGAAGAATTGATGCTTTTGAACTGTGGTGTTGGAGAAGACTCTTGAGAGTCCCTTGGACTGCAAGGAGATCCAACCAGTCCATTCTGAAGGAGATCAGTCCTGGGTGTTCTTTGGAAGGAATGATGCTAAAGCTGAAACTCTAGTACTTTGGCCACCTCATGCGAAGAGTTGACTCATTGGAAAAGACTCTGATGCTGGGAGGGATTGGGGGCAAGAGGAGAAGGGGACGACAGAGGATGAGGTGGCTGGATGGCATCACTGACTCGATGGACATGAGTCTGAGTGAACTCCGGGAGTTGGTGATGGACAGGGAGGCCTGGCGTGCTGCGGTTCATGAGGTCACAGAGTCGGACACGACTGAGCGACTGATCTGATCTGATTTGATCTGATGTAACCATCCTAGAGACACAAAGAGCAGGTTTTGTGGGGTGTAAATGAGAGAGCTGCATTAGCACAGGTTAAAGCTGAGAGTCTTCAGGAACAGGAGAAGGCTGTATAAAATATTTAAATGGCTTTTCTGGTGTTTCATGTTTCCCACGGTACATATAAATCTGGGAGGTCATGCTCTTGATGGACTCGCTGAATGACACTAGGCCACTTTGCCAAACACTTTGTCCTATATTAGACAGTGAGGTCACTGTAGAAAGGGGGGCAAGATTTCAGGAGTGCCATGGCAAGGATGCTCAATCTCATCACAGGGAGAGCTCGAATTTTAAAGTCAACATTTACAGCCAGTCTTTTACATTAAGTACGCCTTCCCAAGGACTGGGGAAGGGAGATTCAAAATGTCTCTTCAGCTGCTGCCTGCAGAAAGGGTTCCAAATGGTCTGTTGGAAATGACTCAACTAATGTTTAGAACACTAATCATCTCTAAAGTACCCTGTAAAAAACAATTCACACCACATCACTCACCAAAAATATGCTACTGAAAACCCTTTGAAGCAATAACTCTCTCTGCATTATGCATTTATTGGGAATTAACGACCAACCGGAATCTATGGACTTTGACCAGAACCAGAGCTATTAATGCACAGGAAAAATCTGACACTCTCTTGATCTTTCCAAAGCTAGCATCCTTCGATGTGTGCAGAATATAAAACCCTGGATGCTGCATTATACGTGAGTTCTCTGGTTATTTATGAACAGACTGGAGAACTCTCTTGTGACCACAGCTCCAGATTTCAAGCAATTGAAAACCTAAGTAACAGGATCTGTCAGGAGGATATTTACAGTCTAAACCGTGTTGTCCACATAGAGAAGACAAAGTGAGACTCTGACCAACTGAAACATAAAACTGCCCTATAGTCTACAGAGAGGAAAGATGCCTTCTATGTCTTCATAGTAAGTCCACTGGATTACAGTTCATTTTAATCAATAGTGAATTCACTTTTGAATCTTACCTAATACAATCACAATTTCATTTTTCCTTCCACTTTTCCTAAGCTGTATCGTATTCACTCTTTCATTCGTCTGCCTACACTGAAAAGGCTGAATAATTCATCTCCAGAGTCTCCTAAACAGGGTAGTAAAAGCAGCATGAATGAGTCAGCTTTGCAGTTACTTCCTCATAACTCTTTGTCACTAATAGGGAGTAGCTTGTTCTTGGCTTTGTACCCCCACTGCACAAATTTGCTGTTGAACTCGTGGAAGGCAATTTGGTCCTAATTCTAACAGAAAAATTGACTGCCATCAGCAAAGACTGATAAAAGTCTGGTAGACGTATAAAACTTTTGAAAATATCTTTTCCTTTCAATAACTAATAGTCCTCCAAAACTGTGGTTTGATCACTACAAACTGCAATTTTTGTGAGTCTTAGATCCAAATATCGCTAACAAGGAATAAATGGACAACTGTAACACTGATCTTGTAGATCATCCCTATAAACTATATCCAGTGAATTTGGGTTAAGGACATATATGAAGTTAAAATGCATTCCAATATACAGTAGGTACAGGCAAATACTGTTTGATTCTACTTTATACCTATAATAGTCAAATTCAGAGTTAGAAAAGTATATTCCAGGGGCCGGTGGGGGTGTGGGGGAGGGGCTGGGATGGGGAGTAGTGAGGGGGAATGGGGAGTTAGTCTTTAATGGGGACAGAGGTTCAGTTTAGGAAGATGAAAAATTCAGGAGATGGATGGACAATGGTGAGAGCTACACAATAATGTGAATGTACTTAGTGCCACTGAACAGTAGTTAAATATGGTTAAAATAGTATGTTTTTTATTATGTGACTTTTACCACAATAAAAAGAGATTTTAAAAAGACATATGAAAATAAGGCAGCTGCAAGGAGCATTTCTGAGTCAGAATATCATTGTCAAAATACCTTTCCAGCAGAAAAAGGTGACTGCTCTTGAGAGCAATGAAGAAAGGTATCTCAAGGGCTTTGGGGGCTGGCAAGGGGCTTTTCACAGAGCATGTTCAGCAAATGTACAAAGTGAAGATGTTTCAGAGTTCCTGTATTCCCAAACCTCCTCTGTGTGTTTTTCCAATGGTC
>NW_011494826.1:4692951-4705620 GCF_000754665.1 Bison bison bison | reverse complement strand
GGGACAAAAGCCATAATGGACATCCATCTGTTAGCTTTATTTTCCCTGGTTCTCCTTCTCTGGGCCTCCCCAGCTGGGACCACTAATGCAGCCTTAGCCTTGGTTTCCAAGGCAACGATGGCAGAGACAGCCCGCACCAACAGTCCATGCTTAGGCCCCTCAGCCCTGTTTGGTGAGGCTCAAGAATTAATTCTCATTCCAGATTCCAGGTTGTATTCCCACCCCAGTGAGGCTCCCATGATTAACCTGGCCCAGGGCAGGCATAGAGAGGACTCTAGCTCATCCGTCACAGCCCTTACTCCCTAGCCCTGTGCTGACTCGGTCCAGGGTCTCCAGATTTTCCATTCTGTTTGCCCAGTCTAGGACCAGAGACCTTTCCTGAGTCCCAGCTCACAGGACAGGCTCTGAAGTCCTGCCTGGAATATGTCAGGTCCTTCTCCACAGCTTGATCCTGGCATCCTACATCCTAGAATCCAGTTCTCATACTTGTAACCCACTTCCCCATGTAACACCACACACAAACCGCTTCTAGAGTCCCCATTCCCTTGCTCAGCCCCCCTCACTGGCTGCCTTAGACACAATCATTCCTGAGCTTAGGGCTGAAACTGTTGATTTCCGTCAGATATCACGTCTGGTTCCCTCCAGAGCCAGAGTCTAGTTTCTGCAAAAAGTGAATGCTTTTAAGAGATGCAGAAGAAAGTAAAATCATGGAACCTGGCAACCACTGACTATAGAGGCTGCTGCTGCTAAGCTGCTTCAGTCGTGTCCGACTCTGTGCGACCCCACAGACGGCAGCCCACCAGGCTCCCCCGTCCCTGGGATTCTCCAGGCAAGAACACTGGAGTGGGCTGCCATTTCCTTCTCCAATGCATGAAAGTTAAAAAGTGAAAGTGAAGTCCCTCAGTCGTGTCTGACTTTTAGCGACCCCATGGACTGCAGCCTACGAGGCTCCCCCGTCCATGGGATTTTCCAGGCAAGAGTACTGGAGTGGGTGCCATTGCCTTCTCTGGAATATAGAGGCTAGTGAGATTTAAATATCAAATATGACCAGATTAAATTTGGTAGGACTTTTCCCAGTTCCTTAAAAATACTCCATAGATCTATCTCTACACCAAAAGTTGGGAGAGTGGTGGGCAGCAGGGCTGCTGGATTCTACTCAGAGGACCCCAGAAGCAGGGCCTCACGTGGCAGCTCTCAACTAAGGGACTGGAGGATGAGCCAAAGGTAGATGTGAAAGTCATAAGAATCCAGCTTACTCTGGGCCTTCTGCTTATATTATCTCATTATAATTACATTATATTTACTCCTTACAATCACCCAATAAGCACCATTTTATTAAAAAAAAAAACAAAACACTGGGTCTCAGAAAGATTAACTTGTCCAAAGTCAGTGACTTGAAAAAGTACAAAGCTGAGCACAGAGCCCAGATCTGTTAGATTTCAACCAGTGGATTCTATCCACAGCTATAATGCCTTCCCAGGAGAAGCTCAGGCAGAGAGAGCATGACCACAAAGCAGTGGAATGCCAAGTCAGGAGGAGAAAGAGGCCAGTAGAGCCCAATGCTGCAGAACGGCAAAGTAAGACCTGAAAAAGGAGGAAAGAGGTGGCAAATCGTATTAATGGAAATAAACAGACTTTAGGTAACAGTTACGTGCTAGAAACTATGCCAAATGCTTTGGCTCTATTAACTCTTTTACGTTTTACAACAGCCCCCCAGGATCAGCTCATTTTATTGATAAACACAAACTAAGACACAGAAAGTTAAAATAATTTGCCTGAGTTCATGCAGCTTGGAAGGGAATGCAGTCTGGGCTTGAACCCAGGCAAGTGGGCTCCAGTGTCTGCAGACTTAGTTCCTCCTTGGAGGTTCCTGAAGACCTCAGCAAGAACAGTTGTGAGTGGGGGAGGGGGGAAGGTAGTACAATCTGGCCAACTTGCAACTGGGTTATGAAGGGAAGGAGGGAAAGAAAGGGAAAGCTCAGGGGAGAATGTGTTCAGTTCCCAGGGCTGCCACAACAAGGCACTGCAAACACACTAACAGTAAGCTTAACTTGCATGTGTGCATGCTAAGTCACTTCAGTTGTGTCCAACTCTTTGTGACCCTATGGACTGTAGCCTGCCAGGCTCCTCTGTCCATGGGATTCTCCAGGCAAGAGTACTGGAGTGGGTTGCTATGCCCTCCTCCAGGGGATCTTCCCTATCCAGGGATCAAACCTGTGTCTCCTGCATTAGAAGGTAGGTTCTTTACCACTAGCGCCACCTGGGAAGCCCAAGGTTAACACAATAGAAATTTATTTTCTTCGTCATGGAGGCTTAAATCCAAAATCAAGATATTGATATTCCCTCCAGAGCTCCTAGAGGAGGTTCCTTCCTCCCTTGCCTCTTCCAGTTTCTAGTAGCCCTGGGTATCCCTTGCCTTGTGGCAGCATCACTCCAATCTCTGCCTCAGTCTTAGTGTGGTTCCTTCCCTCTGTGACTCTGAGTCTCCACACAGCATCCTTGGGTGGCTGTGTCTGTGCCCAAACTTCCCTCTTCTTACAGGGACATCAGTCACACTAGATTATGATCCATCCCAATGAACTCAACTTGACGAAATCTACAATGATGCAGGACTTCCCTGGTGCTCCATTGGTTAAGAATCTGCCTGCCAAAGCAGGGTACACAGGTTCAATCCCTTGTCCAGGAAGATTCCACATGCCACAGGGCAACTAAGCCCATGTGCCCAAACCTACACTCCTAGAGCCTGTGCTCTGCAACAAGAGAAGCCACCACAAAGTGGAGCCCATGCACTGCAACTACGGAGCAGCTCCTACTCATCACAACTAGAGAAACCCCGGGCACAGCGACAAAGACCCAGCACAACCAAAAATAATAAATAAATAAAATAAATCTATGGAGACCCTATTTCCAAATAAGGTCATATCCCCAGGTTTTGGGGGTTAGGACTTCAATATATCTTTTTTTAGAGGGGGAGGATACAATTCAACCCAAAATAAGGGCCAGGGGTGCGAGGGGAGGATTTTTAAAGATGAAGATGGGAAAGATGATCTATGTGCTCTTTTAAAATAACATTTGATTAAAGATCAGTAGGTAGGTCATGGTTCTTTCCAAATGAGCAGAAAATCTGATTATCTGTATCCGAAGAAAGGCTTCCCATGCCTGGCGTATCATTTTTAGTATTCTGCTTTAATTTAATGAGCTGGAGAAGGACACAGACTCACAGCTTTTGCCAGGAACATTCTGGCACAATTCATCTATCACACCTTCCCCAGCTCATATCTCCCCTGATCAATAAGAAAGTAGAATCGATGCCATGTCAAGCTGCACGGTTAACTCTCAATCACACAGACTGCGACAGAGACAAGCGGTTGTACAAACACTAAAACTAACAAACAGAAACTTTCCACCTGCCTGGAATTTGGTCGGTTTTTAACCAACATTTTTCTTAGGAGATTTTTTTTTTTTTGAAGTGCATAATCCCTCAGTTTATACCGAATAGAAGCAGGAATCCAAGGAATTAGCCTGGAAATAGTTAGGTTAGCAAAAGGAAGTCAATCTGGGAGTAACTGGTCAGTCTAGATAACCCATACACTTTTAGCCAAAGATTTGCTCTACTTAAAATAGCAGTGGTAGGTTGGTTCAGTACTCAAAATATTGGCATTAAAATGTTACCCTAAACAATTCCAACACAGGATTAGTTATCCGATAAAGAACTTGCCATTGATAGTATTTATGCATTCATTAACTTTTCCCAAAACGTTTGTTTAATCATTATTCACTCCTTCGTGACTGGTTTAGCATAATATCCTAAGCACGGAAATTTAGCAAAACTCTAATTAAAAACACCTACAAAGAAGGGCTTCCCTGATAGCTCAGTTGGTAAAGAATCCGCCCGCAATACAGGAGACCCCGGTACAATTCCTGGGTTGGGGAGATCCCCTGGAGGAGGGAAAGGCTACCCACTCCAGTATTCTGGCCTGGAGAATTCTGTGGACAGTCCATGGTGTCACAAAGAGTAGGACATGACTGAGTGACTTTCACTTCACTTTCACAAAGAATGTGCAGGTAGTAGCTGTCAAAGTAGCACCGTGAGACACTTCTGATTCTATCTTTGCCATTTAAATTCACAACCACTGCATTCACTACACTATTGGGAGCAAAGAATGACAACTCCCGACTGAGGCAGGAGACATCAACATTATCAAAGGGCAAGCATGCTCTTAAAGCAGACTCACAACTATTTATACAAATGGATGTTGTTCTATTGCAATAAGCAACTCAAAAGCTACAATTTATTCCAATAATACCAATTACTACTCAAAGCTTTTTGAGGGACTCCTTTCCTATGCTCACCACCAGAGTATGTAAAATATTCTTTTGCCTGCATGGATGTGATACTGCGCTAGGTTTCATTGATTTTGAAAGATTCGGGAACAATTCAGAGCAAAATCAGACACATGATATTGTTGATCAAGCAAGGTCATGTCATTTAGGATCAAAAACTGTTTCACAAGGGAGGGAGAGAGTAGGAAGAATAAAAAGGGTAGCACTGACATTTATACACTGCTGCTGCTGCTAAGTTGCGTCAGTCGTGTCCAACTCTGTGCAACCCCACAGACGGCAGCCCACCAGGCTCCCGTCCGTGGGATTCTCCAGGCAAGAACACTGGAGTGGGTTGCCATTTCCTTCTCCAATGCATGAAAGTGAAAAGTGAAAGTGAAGTCGCTCAGTCGTGTCCGACTCCTAGTGACCCCATGGACTGCAGCCCACCAGGCTCCTCCATCCATGGGATTTTCCAGGTAAGAGTACTGGAGTGGGGTGCCATTGCCTTCTCCGATATATACACTACCATGTGTAAAACAGATAGCTCGTAGGAAGCAGCTCTATGCTCTGTGACAACCTAGAGGGCTGGGACAGGGCGGGGGAGACTCAAGAGAGAAAAGATATATGTAAACTAAGAGCCGATTCACATCATTGTACAGAGGAAACTGACAAAACATTGTCAAGCAATTATCCTCCAATGAAAAATAATCATTTAAAAAACGTTTCACAAAGATTATATTGCTAGCCAGAGTATAGTTTACTCTGTGTATGAAGCAGAACCCCTCAAAGGTTCAGGAATTTCTTCAGACTAAGTCTGGCTGACACTGGACCTTGGAGGATGAACTCTTAACAAACAATGCCGTTGATTTAAGAGGCTCTATCTGCATTGCCTGATGGTGTGATTGCGGCCACTCTGTTCCCTCAAGGCTCCAGGAGACACTTCCAATCGGGCATTTAGGCTGGGCTCACTAGAAGCATCATCATTTATTATCTTCCTCAAAGACCATCATTTTTCCCCAGTTTCCCTTGAGATAACAAACCAAATGGTGAGTCACTGTGGTTTCTAGGCAGCACTGAAGGTATTCAGCAAACTCTCCACAGAATTTTTCCTCATGCCCCCACTGTCCTTCAGAATGAGCCTGTTTCTTTCCCTAATTTACTCTTCAATGCAGGATAGAAATGAGCCAGCTCTGCAGACAGATCTGAGAGGGTAGATGACCCATTTATAAAGCAATATGGCTCTGTGTTATCCCCATTTCCTAATACTCAAGTCCTTAAGAGTCCTGATACTCATCTTGAGCATAAGCAGACCTGTGATTTGATTCTAACAACAAAATATGGCAATGGTGATGGGATGTCACGTCTGTGACTATGTTACATAAAACTGTCATGTATGTCTTGCCCACAGACCTTCCCTCTTGCTGGCTTCAACGGAGCAAGTGGCTACACTGTGAGGCATGGCGAGACCCACGTGGCAAGGAACAGAGGGTCTCCCCAGGCCCACAGTCAACACTGTTGAATCCCTCGGTCATACCACTCACAAGAAATTGAATTCTGCCAACAACCATGTGATTCTGGAGGCAGGTCTTCTCCCGTTGGGCCTTGAGATAAGACCACAGCTTCAGCTGATACCTTAAAGCTAAAATTCTGAAGCAGAAGACCCAAGATATGCCTTGCTCTTCATATTACTTCATCTCCACAAGCTTTCCCACCACATCGGTAGTTTTGCTTTTCATTTGCTTCGCATAAAAAGACCACTAAATTTTAAACACTCCCAGGATGATTCTACAATTGCCAACAGCATATATGTTTAGTAGTCAATCCTGATACTGGTGTATTAGCGTGTATAAACATGTAATAAAATACCACAGCCATGCTTGTGCATTCTTTGCCTTCACAAGTCAAGTGAGAAGGCCTGTCTTTCAGAGTTACCTTCGGGACTAATCGCTGAATCTAAAATAGATTAATTCACAGAGACAGGAAGCAATCTAGCGGTTTCTAGGGCTAAGGGAAAGAGGAATGAGGAATGACTGCTTAATGGTTCTTCTTTGGGGTGATTAAACTGTCTTGAAACTAGATAGAGGTTATTGTTGCACAATACTGTGAATGTATTAAAAGTCACTTTAAAGTGGTTGATGAGGGACTTCCCTGATGGTTCAGTGGTTAAGAATCCGCCTTCCAATGCAAAAGACTTGGGTTCAATCCCTGGGTGGGGAACTAAGATCCCACATGCTGTAGGACAATTAAGCCTGCACATCATAACTACTGAGTCCCACACTCCACAACTAGCGAGAAGCCCACACAGTGGTGAAGTGGTGATCGCAGTGAAGATCCCAAGAGATGCAATGAAGATTCCACATGCCGAAACTGAGATATGACACAGCCATAAGGAAATAATTAAAAAATAAAATGGTCAATGGTTATTTTATGTATATGAAGTTTACCACAATAAAATAAAGTATGCTTGAAAAAAATAGTAAACAAGGAGAGGGCTTCCCAAGTGGCGCTAGTGGTAAAGAACCCACCTGCTAAAGCAGGAGACATAAGAGACACAGGTTAAATCCCTGGGTCAGGAAGATCCCCTGGAGGAGGGCATGTCAACCCACTCCACTATTCTTGCCTGGAGAATCCCATGGACAGAGAAGCCTGACAGACTGCCATTCGTAGGGTCGCAAAGAGTCAGACGTGACTGAAGTGACTTAACATGCATGCAAACAGGGAGAAGTTAGGGACCAAGAAGGCTTTGAAAGGTCAGAGAAATACTTTTTTCTCAGGTCAGTCTGGTTACTTTTCCATGAGGGAAAAATCAAAAGCAGCTGTACTCTATATTAATTCTGAATAATATACAAATGGATTCTAAAAGATCATTGGTGATAAGATTTACCATCGACAATAAAAATATACATTGACTTTAAGATTTATTCATGATTTTAGAAGCATTAAAATGCAAAAATTATTGGTATTAGAATCAAAGGAAAATACTATCACAAATAAATAAATGTGTTGCTGTTGTTTAGTCACTATGTTGTGTCAGATTCTTTTGTGACCCCCATGGACTATGGTCAGTGAGGCTCCTCTGTCCATGGGATTTCCCAGGCAAGAATACTGGAGTGGGTTGCCATTTCCTTCTCCAGGGGATCGTCCCGACCCAGGGATTGAACCTGTGTCTCCTGCTTGGCAGGTGGACTCTTAACCACTGAGCCACCTGGGAACTATAATGTCAACTATGGAGAAATACATAGAAAGACTGGAAGGCAATAGGTCATTTTAACTCCTTTGAGTAGACAGACTGTGGGTGAGTTTTTCCCAACTTCTGAAATGTGGCCAGATCGGGTTTCCTTTCATCTTCTCTGTACCATCCCATCTCCCCCTGGTAGGAAGAGGGCCTTCTAGCCTCAGGCACCAAGGTAATGCATTGTGAGGGGAAAGTGATGGTAACAAAGAGGCTGGTTTGTCTAGGTCAGTATTACCCTCTGAAAACTTCATTTAGTCGACAAAACTTTATGGCAGGTCTATTATGTGGTAGGCAATATTCTAGACACCAGGAAGACAGTTGTAAATATGAAAAATCTCTGACAATGGAGCTTCCAGCCACAACCACAGGGTACAGCTAGAACACCAATGGAAGAACGACAAAGGAGAAGGGAGAGGAGACCAAGAAAGAGGGATTTCTCATCACTCATGTAAGGAGTCAGCACAGCCTGACCGGCAACCCAGAGGAAATGGTAGCAAAAATGTGTGCCCCATTCTCTGGCCTCTAATTATTTTGTGGCCTTCTCTGAAGAAAGGTTTTTTGTGGTGGTGGACAGAGCTAGAAGCCTGCCCAGCTGTTTCTGGGCATAACGCCAGGATTATATATTTTACCCAAAATTTTTGCTTTGAGCATATACTGCTTCACAGTAAACAAACAAAAATGGATGAAATAGACTTCTATTAACCCCTACGTTGCTCCTTTTAGCCAACTAAGCAGGTGGTTTTAGAAGGGGTCAGGTCATTATCGGAAAATATAATGATCTCATAAAAATGTATAAAATAAGAAATCCCAATAGAAGCTGAAATTTCACCTCAAGTAAAGAAACGAGAGAAAGGATAAGTGAAATAGAGTTTCTCTTTGGAAAGTGCTGGCTTTTTCTGAATTCTAATGGATTGTGTGTCATTGAAACATCATTTAAGTGGTCTGAATGATTTTTCTTTTCAGGATGATAATGGATGTGACATAGGGGCTAGAGGACTAAAAGGAAGCAAGGATGTGAGACAAGCAGATACTGAGAGAAGATCTTGCAAAAGCTTTTAGTTCTTTTTATTATTCACATCCCTGAAAATGGATATGTCTACAAATTGATTATAAAAATCAACTTGCCACATTTGGAAATGACATGGTAGACTATCTGTTCATTCCTTCCCCTGCAAGAAAACCTTTAGCTGCTGCTGTTTGTGCACTAAAAGATGGATTAATGTCTCCACCTTAAGCTTTTCCTATTGATCACTGCTCACTGACTAGGGTAATTACCTACACTGAGGTATGCTGCAGACCTGAAAGATGTTCCTCACTTCTCGGAACATCACATCACCAGGCCTGTCATGATTAGACAGCATCGTATTTGCCTTGCTCAGCTGAAACTAAGACATTTCATCCGTCTTAATGATGCCTATTTGACAACCAATTTGTTTGGGAATGAGCCTAATGATTTGTCATTGATGGACAACAGAAGCAGATTTCAGAGAACCAAGAAAAAAGACAATGACAAGCTGTGTTTGGCAAACTACCCTTGTTACTCAGCCAGCAGGTAAAAGTGTTACAGGGCAAGTGTTCCAGCTCTTGGATTTGAAGTCACATAGCCAAAATAAAGTTATCAACTCTTACAGCTTAAGGAGACTCTAAAGATCTAGTCCCTGGCTATCAGGTCAGGATCTACCTGCAGATATCAAACCCTTCGCTAGAAGACCAACAAGCCAGTTGCAGCTTCCAAGTATCTTTCCATAGTTACTGACATTTCCACTGAGATGAGAAATACTGCAGTTACCACTTCCATCCAAGCATGTATACACATACATTCACTCATTTATCTCAGTCAGTCAACAACCACTTTTTGGGACCTCCCTGGTGGTCCAACGGTTGGGAGTTCACCTTCCAATGCAGGGGGTATGGGTTCGACCCCTGGTCAGGGAGTTAAGATCCCACATACCTTGTGGCCAAAAAACCAAAACACAGAACAGAGACAATATTGTAACAAATTCAATAGAGACTTTAAAAATGGTTCACATCAAAAAATAAATAGAAATGGTTCACATAAAAAAATAAATAAAAACAAAATTGAGCATTTAAAAAAAAACTTTAAAACAAAAACCACCACTTATTGAGCTGCTAAAATGTGCTGTATACTATGGAAGGTCTTAGGAATACAAAGATGACTAAGGCAGGATTCCTCACCTTCAGGTAGCTCACAATCCTGTAAGGCAGACAGACATTAACAAATACAATAAAACCCCATCAGCAAAAAGCCATGCAAGTATAGGAAGTAACCAACCTATGAGAACTCTCCCAAATAAGATGACATCTGCCTCAGCTGCTGCAGAATGAGTTAAGCATATCACAGATCTATGAGGGAGAAGGCAGAAAAGGAATTCCAGACAGAGAGGCCTGGATATGCAAACTCTTAGACACATGGCAGGACACGACATGATCAGGTTAAGAAGCACTCAGTGCAGCAGGGAGGAGAAGCCCACCTGGCAGAAGGAAACACAACAGACGGTAAGCTCACAGGAGGTCTGAGGCTCACATGTGCAGAGCCTTAAAGGCCAGAACAAAGAGACTTGGACATTCTCACAGGCAAATGAAGGAGTCAACACAAGGTTTTAATTTCAGAGGGACCTGGCTGTCTTATTCAAATTGACTGTTTCTCAGAAGTTGGCCTAACACCTTCTCTCACAATATATATATTTGTTCAGTGGGGTTGCTACTGCTCCCAACAGACATAATCAGTCTTGTGTTTTAGAAGGATTTCACTGAAAACAGCATAGAAGTGGACTGGAAGTGGAAGAGACTGCAAAGGAGGAAACTGGTAAACACGCTCCTTCAATAGTCTGGGCAAGAGAGGATGCTAGCCTAACAAAGGTGGGATGGCAAAAAAGGATATGTTCGATAGCCACTTAGGAGAAAATTAATGGGGCTTTGCTATCAACTGGATGTGGAAACTGAGGGAAACAAAGAGGAATCAGAGATAACATCTCGATTTCTAACTTAGACAATGAATGTTTCCAAATGGCTTGGTACCTCTTATCAGCTCAAACAGCAGCGAGTAGTCAATAGGATCAAGATCACAGGTGGATGGGTTAGACTTGGACTTTTGAGTCAAAAAGGAAGGTGGACCCAGTACACTGGAAGTGTGGACACAGAAAAATCATAGGGGCTTCTACATAGTGACTTCAGTTCATTCAAAGCCCCTTTCAGTTCAGTTCAGTTCAGTTCAGTCGCTCAGTCATGTCCGACTCTTTGTGACCCCACGAATCGCAGCATGCCAGGCCTCCCTGTCCATCACCAACTCCCAGAGTTCACTCAGACTCACATCCATCGACTCGGTGATGCCATCCAGCCATCTCATCCTCTGTTGTCCCCTTCTCCTCCTTCCCCCAATCCCTCCCAGCATCTGAGTCTTTTCCAATGAGTCAACTCTTCACATGAGATGGCCAAAGTACTGGAGTTTCAGCTTTAGTATCATTCCTTCCAAAGAAATCCCAGGGCTGATCTCCTTCAGAATGGACTGGTTGGAAATCCTTGCAGTCCAAGGGACTCTCAAGAGTCTTCTCCAACACCACAGTTCAAAAGCATCAATTCTTCGGCACTCAGCCTTCTTCACAGTCCAACTCTCACATCCATACATGACCACTGGAAAAACCATAGCCTTGACTAGATGGACCTTTAGATAGATTCAAAAACTGAAGCTCAGAGCAATTAAAAGACTTACCCAAGACCATATCATATACTAGAAGCAAAGGCAAAGCAATATAAGAAATTACCCCAGGGCTCCACAAATGATTTTTACAATGTTTCCTTCACAAATTAAGACAATATCAAACACTTTAACTTCCTAAACATGGAAATGGAAGAGGGGACATGTAAGTAAAATAAAAGAACTTGTGTACAACTCCACCTTTCACCGTACTGTCTTTTCACTGTTTTGTTCAGTTCTTGCAATCTGTTCTATACCCTGGTACACTAGAACATTTATTTTCTTTATTCCAATGAAAATAGTTGGAAAGATCAATAGATATATACTCATACAGCCCTGAGGCCATGGCTTTACTAATGTGACAAATACATATTTTTTGAATGAATCAAATACAGATGACTGCAGACCCCAGAGTTACGTTAAAAAAAACAAAAAAGTTAGCTTTGCAATTTCTTAACTGAAAAAAAGACATGAAAAGTTGTTACTAATTCACTGGAACACATTTCTGCTGTCTCTGCAATAAATTTTTTTTTTTTTTTTGTCTCTTTAAAAGGAGGTATTTAAATTTACTCACTTGTTTTTACTCATCCAAAAATCAATATCTGGGACTCTTAATAAATTGAATTTAGGGTTTCAAAATATAATTCATGAGTCACTGGAGATACAGCAAACATTGAACAGAATAACTTCATGTCCCTTGCCAATATTTTTTTCTTTATTATCTGCTTAAAATGTTCAAGATCTAATGCATGGCCAGTGCTTCCCTCCAGCCAGGTCACATAATTGTTGCCAAAGTATAGCTCCCAGTCGTACTTTAGGCTGACTTCAAACCCAGATGGAATGTGAAGCTTTTCGTTCAATCCATACACCCCAGTGTGAAGTGAATGTAGAAACAAGGGGAAGACAGAAAGCTTCAACATTCAACTTTACCTTCCAAACATCACACACCAAGAAAACAATCAAAAGTATTTATCACAGAATTTGACATATAAAAGGCACTATGTTTTCAACATCTCAAGGGAGAGGCAATGACATAAATAAATAAACTAATAATGTTTTAGATCTGTCAAGTGATCTTCAGTTCATTTAGTCATGTCCAACTCTTTGCAACCCCATGAATCACAGCACACCAGGCCTCCCTGTCCATCACCAACTCCCAGAGTTTACCCAAACTCATGTCCATTGAGTCAGTGATGCCATCCAACCATCTCATCCTCTGTCATCCCCTTCTCCTCCTGCCTTCAATCTTTCCCAGCATCAGGGTCTTTTCCAATGAGTCAGCTCTTCACATCAGGTGGCCAAAGTATTGGAGCTTCAGCTTCAACATCAGTCCTTCCAATGAATACTCAGGACTGATCTCCTTTCAGATGGACTGGTTGGATCTCCTTGCAGCTGT
>NW_011494826.1:4673917-4692851 GCF_000754665.1 Bison bison bison | reverse complement strand
ATCCAACCATCTCATCCTCTGT
Source organism: Bison bison bison (assembly GCF_000754665.1). NCBI lineage: Eukaryota > Metazoa > Chordata > Mammalia > Artiodactyla > Bovidae > Bison > Bison bison. The sequence goes on along the minus strand of NW_011494826.1, from coordinate 4,692,829 downwards.
CATCCCCTTCTCCTCCTGCCTTCAATCTTTCCCAGCATCAGGGTCTTTTCCAATGAGTCAGCTCTTCACATCAGGTGGCCAAAGTATTGGAGCTTCAGCTTCAACATCAGTCCTTCCAATGAATACTCAGGACTGATCTCCTTTCAGATGGACTGGTTGGATCTCCTTGCAGTCCAAGGGACTTTCAAGAGTCTTCTCCAACACCACAGTTCAAAAGCATCAATTCTTCGGTGCACAGCTTTCTTTATAATCCAACTCTCACACCATACATGACTTGGAAAAACCATAGCTTTGACTAGACGGACCTTTGTTGACAAAATAATGTCTCTGCTTTTTAATATGCTGTCTAGGTTGGTCATAATTTTCCTTTCAAGGAGTAAGCGCCTTTTAATTTCATGGCTGCAGTCACCATCTGCAGTGATTTTGGAGCCCAAAAAAATGAAGTCAGCCACTGTTTCCACTGTTTCCCCATCTATTTGCCATAAAGTGATGGGACCAGATGCCATGATCTTAGTTTTCTATGTACCATAAAATCAGGAAGGAAGACATTTTTCTAAGTATTGGTTTGCCAAAAAGTTCATTCGGGTTTTTCCATATCTGTTACAGAAAAACCCAAACAAACGTTTTGGCCAATCCAGTATTTCAGATGGTGCTAATAACAAAGGAGGTAAATAATCACAGCAAGAACCCGTAAGACTCTTAAACAGAGTGAAGGAATCCAAGTTCTGGCTTTCTAGTTTGTACTTTGATGTATAATATGGGCACCTTCTGAAACACCATTTAATTCCAGAGACCATCCCTGACTCCACCACTCAGGCAGGTCCCCTGGTTGTTTTCTTTTCATCTAGTAGTTGCCATGTGATTACACTAATCTTTCTGTACCATAATTACTTCTTGGTGGTTTTTTTTTTTTTTGTATTGCTTCTTTAACTGCCTGTCTTTCCCACCCAACAGGAAGCTCCATAAAGCCAGACTGTCTGTACTGCTCATCGTGGTGAGCCCAGAGCCTGACAAGTACCTCACACACCACAGGCGCCTAGTATTTCTCAAGTGAATGAACTGGTAAATGAAAAGAAAGATGGATGGAATGGTTTGCTGAATATACTTTTTGTCCAAAAAGATTTGCCCATATTTGGATATATTATTAAAAATAATAAAGAGTAATATATTGTAAAGGATTTGAGTCTGAGCTGGAGAAGAAAGCTAGATGCACACTTAATTTTATTAATAGCTCCTAGTAGTACTCCTGTATTTTTCCACCAGCAGAATCCTTTTGACCAGTGTTTTTCTGCCGTTTTAGTTGACTGCAGCGACATCTACTGATGAGTTGGAGGAAGAGCCATCTTTTTCACTTGCTGATTACATGTGGTGCCTGAGACCAGACCTCAGGGCACTCGCTCAGGTGTCACCCTGTCGTCCCACATAATGATTCTTACAGAATGTTATCTCCATTTTACAGATAGAAGACTCGAGTGTATATTCCACTCATATATCCCACAGCAAGGCAGAGACAGAGCCCTCAATAGCGACTCCTGGCTCCTGAATGAGGAAGGGGATGATTGTCACACAGATGCCTCGCTAGAAGAAATGAATCAATAACTTAGCTCCTCTTTATTTGAATACCACCTCTACGTCTATATTTGTCTTCAAGAATTCCCATCTTTTTGAGAATTTAGCCCATAAAAATGTGGCAACTCCAAACTAAATGAATGGTGACAAGAAAAATTGAGGAAACCTAGAATAGTATAAGGAAACATCTTCATGCCATTTTGTAAAAATGAATAAAACCCTGTTATTTTTCTAGTGCCTCTTGTTCACTTAAGAAGTCACTCTGTTAGCTCATCCCTGAAGCCAACTGCAGCTTACGCTATATAAAGCAGAAAAGATACTAGAGGCAGCACTGCTTGTGATTACAGCCAAACATATCCCAAGTTATACACTCATATACTTACAAAATTCCAAATCTTAGGACTATGTTTATTGTCTGAAAAAGTAAAAAGTCAAACATCACCCACCCCAAGCTACTGTCCGCTCATCAGGTCATTCTGTCCTCTGATGCCCACTCTGGTATGTGCTCATTCATGCCTTTGAGCTCTAGAGCAAGTATTATCCTAGCAAGCAACCCACTCTTACTTCCTTTGTCTCCTTGCTTGATCTCAGAAAGGATGAACTTATTGACTTAACCAGAAAAAAATCACCTTTCTAAAGCTGCAATCTACCTTTAAGTAAAGACTTTTTTTCCTCAACTTGTGCCTAGAAGACATATGATGATGTGACAATTACTATGTGGGATTTTCTGGGATGCTTGGAGGGATGGAAAACCTGCCTCACTGGTTTAAGCAGATGGAAGGCAAAGGACTTCAGAGATGGAAAAAGTAACCTTGAAACCCCACATCTAGCTTCTCTGCCAACTAGCTCTCAAGTAATGAACTACTTGAGCCTCAGTTTTCTTAGCAGTAAAGTAGGGATATCAATGATTCTGTTTATCTCATTGTTAGGATGACATATTTTAAAACATTTAGTAAACTATAAGAGGGCCATACAAATTTAAGGAAGTGTTCTCTCTTAAACCTCCAAACTGAATCACTGAGGAGGTTCTATCATACTTGCCTTGACCTTGATAAAGCAAGAAGTACAGTACATGCGCAGAGGAATGCAGACTTTAAGACTGCAGAGAACTCTCAAATTTACCTTAATTCAAGCTTTTGCTTAAAATGAAATAATTGAGGGGATAACTCACGAGGACATCCTCCTGCAGGGCAGGGACCCAAGTCTCCTGACTGCCAGTGCACGCTTCTTCCAGGCACTGCCATCAGTCTCCCATCCCACCCAGCATGGATCATCTCCTCTCTGGAATACTATCATGTGCCCAGGTGTGCGCACCTCAAACACAGAATATAAAACCAATAGGAAACTATTAGCAAGGTGAAAAGGCAGCCTTCAGAATGGGAGAAAATAATAGCAAATGAAGCAACGGACAAACAACTAATCTCAAAAATATACAAGCAACTCCTACAGCTCAACTCCAGAAAAATAAATGACCCAGTCAAAAAATGGGCCAAAGAACTAAATAGACATTTCTCCAAAGAAGACATACAGATGGCTAACAAACACATGAAAAGATGCTCAACATCACTCATTATCAGAGAAATGCAAATCAAAACCACTATGAGATACCATTTCACACCAGTCAGAATGGCTGCGATCCAAAAGTCTACAAGCAATAAATGCTGGAGAGGGTGTGGAGAAAAGGGAACTCTCTTACACTGTTGGTGGGAATGCAAACTAGTACAGCCACTATGGAGAACAGTGTGGAGATTCCTTAAAAAACTGGAAATAGAACTGCCTTATGATCCAGCAATCCCACTGCTGGGCATACACACTGAGGAAACCAGAAGGGAAAGAGACACGTGTACCCCAATGTTCATTGCAGCACTGTTTATAATAGCCAGGACATGGAAGCAACCTAGATGCCCATCAGCAGATGAATGGATAAGAAAGCTGTGGTACATATACACGATGGAGTATTACTCAGCCATTAAAAAGAATGCATTTGAATCAGTTCTAATGAGATGGATAAAACTGGAACCTATTATACAGAGTGAAGTAAGCCAGAAAGAAAAACACCAATACAGTATACTAACACATATATATGGAATTTAGAAAGATGGTAACAATAACCCTGTGTACGAGACAGCAAAAGAGACACCAATGTATAGATCAGTCTTATGGACTCTGTGGGAGAGGGAGAGGGTGGGGAGATTTGGGAGAATAGCATTGAAACATGTATAATATCATGTATGAAACGAGTCGCCAGTCCAGGTTCGATGCACGGTTCTGGATGCTTGGGGCTGGTGCACTGGGACGACCCAGAGGGAGGGGAGGGGAGGGAGGAGGGAGGAGGGTTCAGGATGGGGAACGCAGGTATACCTGTGGCGGATTCATTTCGATATTTGGCAAAACTAATACAATATTGTAAAGTTTAAAAATAAAATTAAAAAAAAAAAAACCAATAGGGAAAGATCAAGGAATCACAGACTATTCCACTTAGACAAGAGAAAGCTATGGAAGAACTTCATAAGTAACAGTTGCAAATGTTCTTCATTTCCACTGAGAACCAAACAAGTGGGGATGGTGGTGATACACGGGTAAAAGCTTAACAACCAATTTTCCTGAGAAAAGGGGTGTGTACGTGTGTGTGTGTGTGTATGCACAAACTTTATTGATATAAAGGATATATAGCACACAATGTACAAATACTTCCTGGGCATATATCTGGAGAAAAGCATGGTTTGAAAGGATACGTGCACCCCAATGTTCACTGCAGCACTGTTTACAACAGCCAAGACATGGAAGCAACCTACCTGTCCACTGACAGAGAAATGGATAAAGAAGATGTGGTGTGTGTGTGTGTGTATATATATATATATATATATACCACACACACACACACACACACACACACACACACACACATATACACACACATACAATGGAACACTACTCAGCCATTAAAAGCATGAAATACTGCCATTTGCAGCAATATGGATGGACCCAGAGACTGATACTGAGTGAAATAAGTCAGAGAAGAAGAAATATCATATGACATCCCTTATACGCAGAATCTAAAAAGAAATGATACACACGAACTTACTTATAAAACAGAAACAGACTCACAGATTTAGAAAACGAATTTGTGGTTGCCTGGGGGAAAGGGATAGAGAGCCTGGGGTGGACATGTACACACCGCTATATTTAAAATGAATAAGCAACAAGGTCCAACCGTATAGTACAGGAAACTGCTCAATATTATATAGCAGCCTGGCTGGGCGGGGAGTTTGGGAGAATAGATACATGTATATATATGATTGAGTCCGTTTGCTGTCCACCTGAAACTATCACAACATTGTTGATGAGCTGTATTCCAATACAAAATAAAAAGTTTAAAACAATGTACAAATAGCACTAACAGACATAATATTCCCTATTCTAAATCCTGATATAGCCAATTGATTCTCACAGAAGGCTTTCATTAGTTTTTGCCAAATTTTTCTAGCTATAACTAACTTATGGTTGCAATTCATCTATGAGTTGACAAGTGGATTTGCACTTCATCCCACTAACTCTTTTTTCAATACATCTACTGTCATCAAATCTGATGTGTAATCTACTGTTCAGCCATTCTTCATCCTGATACTAATTATACTCATTAAACTGAAGCCAATCTCAGTGTTGGCACTAGAGACAACTACTTTTTAAAATTTAATCTGCATTGTTAAGACTTTAATTCTAGGCCATCAAAAAATAGTAAATCAAGCCCTGACTCGTAGCATTTATCCATTTCTATGATATAAATATTTCCACCAGAGCCAATTCCAAGCTATCCATATGACATCACTGAGAGCAGAGTGGGGAAAACAGACACAGCAGCCCACCATGATACAGAATTTCAACCATACGGGTATAGCAGATGTAAACTGTAACTCAGTTGGTAAAGAATCTGCCTGCAGTGCAGGACCCAGGTTCGATTCCTGGGTCAGGGAGGCACCTGGAGAAGGAAATGGCAACCCACTCCAGTATTCTTGCCTGGAGAATCCCATGGACAGAGGAGCCTGGAGGGCCACGGTCTGCGGGGTCGCAACAGTCGGACACGACTTAGCGACTAAACCAGCACCAACCTCAAGATCACAGGCATAACTAAAACGTAGTAGAATAATTAGGAAGTGAAAAGTTTTGAGTATTATTGTTGTTATTCAGTCACTAAGTTGTGTCCGACTCTTTGTGGACACATGGACTGCAGCATGCCAGGTTTTGAGTATGTCTGATTCTATATTTGATATAATTTATTTAAAGTTTATCTTATTAGTTAAATTAAAATTTAAATGTAAGTTTAATTTATTTAATAATTTGATTTTTAATAATGGCTGGATTTCACAACAAGCTTATAAAATTCCTGAAGCTAACAACTGGCTTTTGCAATTCAGTAAGAGCTAGCTCCAACATGGGGCTCCCAAAACTGTAAGAGGGATGTGGGTTCATATATTAAGAGCAGTAATTTCATAGAGTGACCATATGATCCAGCAATCCCACTCCTGGCCAAACACTGGGAAAAGATGAAAACTCCAAAGAGGTATATGCACCCCACTGTTCATAGCAGCACTATTTACAACAGCCAAGAAGTGGGCATCCAAATACCCACCAACAGATAACTGTTTTAAGAAGATGTGGGGTGTATCTACAATGGAATACTTGTTTTTTAATCACTAAATAGTGTCCAACTCTTTGGCAACCTCCCCTGTCCATGGATTCTTCAGGCAAGAATACTGGAGTGGGTAGCCATTTCCTTCTCCAGGGAATCTTCCCAATCCAGAGATCAAACCCATGGATCCTGCATTGGCAGGCGGATTCTTTACAGCTGAGCCACTAGGGAAGCCCACAATGGAATACAACTCAGTGACTAAAAAAAAAAGAGTGAAATACTGCCATTTGCAGCAACATGGATGGACCAGAGAATACCATACTAAGTGAAGCAATTCAGACAGAGAAAGACAAATACTATAAGATACCCCTTATATGTGGGATCTAAAAAATAATACAAAGGAATGTATATACAAAACAGAAACAAATTCATAAAAAAAAACAATTTTGGTTACCAAAGGGGAAAGGGATGGGGGAGGGGGAGGGATAATCTGGCAGGATAGGACTAACAGATATGAATTACTATATACAAAATAAACAACAAGGATTTACCATAAAACACAGGAACTATATTCAATATATTGTGATAATTTATAAAGGAAAATAATCTGAAACTATACATATGTGTGTGTATATATATATGAATCACTGCTGTACACTTGAAGCTAACACAATATTGTAAATCAATTATAACTCAGTTTTTAAAAAAGCCAGCATTTTCAAAACAAAATAAAGATGTGGGTTTAATTCCTGGTTCTCCCACTTGCTGGATATATGAATTTTAAATAACTTCATATGTAAAATGGAAAATATATTACTATGTCTCTCTTAGGGTTATTGTGAAGATTATATCAGGTTTTCTGTAAAAAAAAAATGAAATTAGAACATTTTCTCAGTCCATATACAAAAATAAAATCCAAATGGATTAAAGACCTAAATGTATTTAAGACAAGACACCATAAAACTCCTATAAGAAAACATAGACAGAACACTCTTGGACATAAATTGTAGCAAAATATTTTTTGATCTATCTTCTAAAGCAAAGAAATCAAAAGTAAAAATAAATAAATGAGACCTACTGATGCTTTTGAACTGTGGTGCTGGAGAAGACTCTTTCGAGTCCCTTGGACTGCAAGGAGATCCAACCAGTCAGTCCATCCTAAAGGAGACCAGTCCTGGGTGTTCATTGGAAGGACTGCTGCTGAGGCTGAAACTCCAATACTTTGGCCACCTCATGTGAAGAGTTGACTCATTGGAAAAGACCCTGATGCTGGGAGAGCTTAGAGGCAGGAAGAGAAGGGGACGACAGAGGATGAGATGGCTGGATGGCATCCCAACTCGATGCACATGAGTTTGGGTGAACTCCGGGAGTTGGTGATGGACAGGGAGGCCTGGCGTGCTGTGATTCATGGGGTCGCAAAGAGTCGGAGACGACTGAGTGACTGAACTGAACGGAAGTAAACTTAAAGGCTTTTTGCACAGCAAAGGAAACCATCAACAAAACAAACAAAAAAAACCCAATCTGTTGAATGGGAGAAAATATTTGCAAACAATATGACCAACAGAGAGACAATATCCAAAATACATAATAGCTCACACAACTCACAATCAAAAAACTAACAATCTGATTTTAAAATGGGCAGAAGACCTAAGTAGACATTTTTCCAAAGAAGACATACAAATGGCTACTAGGCACATAAAAAGATATTCAACATCACTAATCATCAGAGAAATGCAAATCAAAACACAATGAGGTATCACCTCACACTTGTCAGAATGGCTATCATCAAAAACTCTACAAATAATAAATGCTGGCAAAGATGAGGAGAAAATAGAACTCCTGCACATTACTGGTGGGAATGCAAACTGGTACAGCCATTGTAGAAACAGTATGGCGGAGTCCTCAGAAAACTAAAAATAGAACTACCATATGATCCAGCAATTCCAGTCCTGGGTACACACAAAGAAAATGAAAACATGTAGTCCAGCGTTCATAGCAGCATTATTTACAATAGCCAAAACATGGTAGCAACCTAAGTGCCCCCCAACAGAAGAATGGATAAAGGTATGGTGTATATATCAGTTCAGTTCAGTTCAGTGGTGTCTGACTCTTTTCGACCCCATGAATCACAGCACACCAGGCCTCCCTATCCATCACCAACTCCCGGAATTCACCCAAACCCACGTCCTTCGAGTCAGTGATGCCATCCAGCCATCTCATCCTCTGTCGTCCCCTTCTCCTCCTGCCCCCAATCCCTCCCAGCATCAGAGTCTTTTCCAATGAGTCAACTTGAGTAATAATGGGATATTATTCAGTCATAAAAAAGAATGAAAGTTTTCTGTTTGCAACAACATGGATAGACCTAGAGAGTATTGCACTTAGTGAAATAAATCAGAGAAAGGCAAATACCTTATGCTATCACTGATAAGTGATATCTAAAACTAAGGCAAATGAATGAATGTAACAAAACAGAAACAGACTCACAGATATAGAGAATAAACTAGTGGCTACCAGTAAGGAGAAGCGAGAGGGGAAAAAATAGAAGTAGGAGACTTAAAGGTACAAACTAATATATGTAAAATAAATAAGCTACAAGGATATATGGTACAGCACAGGGAAATACAGCCATTATTTTATAATAACTTTAAATAGAGTATAATCTATAAAAATGCTAAATCACTATGTTGTATACCTGAAACTAATACAATATTGTAAATCAACTACTGTTAGTTTAAAAATAATCAAATAAATAAAATCAAGCTTTCTGTGGTTACCATCATAGCCAAAACCTGGAACGTACGGAACATGAAAGAAGCATACGTTATTTAAGTTGTTGAAGAATTTTCTCATCATTTAAGCAATGTAATGACTTTCCAAGGAAGATGATCAAATCCTCTCCTCTGAAAGTATATGGAAATTGAGGAAATGTCCATATGCATGGAAAGCACTGTGGGAATGAAGCCAGGGACAACTGATGCCCTAAGCATTAGAATCATTATCCTTTCTTAAGAATCACTGCTATCTAGTATTATCTAAAGTAACAAAGGAACTCAGGAAGAAAATCAATTGCTTAGCAGTTTTATGCATTGGAGAAGGAAATGGCAACCCACTCCAGTGTTCTTGCCTGGAGAATCCCAGGGACGGAGAAGCCTAATGGGCTGCCGTCTATGGGATTGCACAGAGTCGGACACGACTGAAGCGACTTAGCAGCAGCAGCAGCAGCATGAGTATAGAGCAAGCACCCAGCAAATGAGAGCTGCTACTGATAATTTTACTTTATATTTATGTGCCCATAAAGTGCTATGTAAACAGAAGGAGTTCAACAAAAACTTTGAAGAAGTGTGCATTTGGATGTGTTTTCTCCTAACAGCAAGGCTGGATTTGTCCTGTTCTAATCTCATTGGAAAAGACCCTGATGCTGGGAAGGATCGAAGGTGGAAGGAGAAGGGGATGACAGAGGATGAGATGGTTGGATGGCATCACCGACTTGATGGACATGAGTTTGAGCAAGCTCCGGGAGTTGGTGATGGACAGTGAAGCCTGGCATGCTGCAGTCCACGGGGTTGCAAAGAGTCAGACACAACTGAGCAACTGAACTGATACTGACTGACTGATGATGAATCCACTCTGAGGGCTTCCCAAGTGGCACTAGTGGTAAAGAACCCACCTGCCAATGCTGTGCTTAGTTGTTCAGTCAACTCCAACTCTTTGCGACCTCATGAATTGCAGCCCACCAGCTCCTCTGTCAATGGGGATTTTCCAGGCAAGAATACTGGAGTGGGTTGCTATGCAGGGGACATAAGAGATGAAGGTTTGATCCCTGGATCAGGAATATCCCCTAGAGGAGGGCATGGCAACCCACTCCAGTATTCTTGCTTAGAAAATCCCATGGACAGAGGAGCCTGGCAGACTACAGTCTATAGGGTCTCAAAATTTTTGAGTCAGACACGACTGAAGCAACTTGGCACACACACAAAATCCACTTGTGACTGGGACTCTCAGAGAGTCATGGCATATTCACGTGGCTCTTTTTTTAGAATTCATCCTGCGATCCTTAACTGAAGGGAGCTGGGGGTGGTTTGCTTGGCACTTGGCTCTTACGAGCCTCAGGGAAGTCCTAAAATTCCACACTTCTTAAAAGCACAAATAATAACCATGGGAATGATCTGAGTAGCTGAGTTCATGGTACGATCTGTCAGCATACACACTAGCCAAGGGTGGCATAGTTCATCCCCGTTTCATCCCCGTTTCTCCTCTGTAGCAGGTAACAGTCAGGTGGTTTCACTTTTGAAGATACGAAGGCAGAGAGAGATGAAATGCCCTTGTCACCATCATTAAGAGTACAAATAATTAAATTAAATCAGTAAAAAATTTAAAGCAGAGCCAAAACTAACTAGTGGTTTAGGGGTCTAGAGAATTCTGTCCCTAATGGAGGAAGGGGAGGACCAACCAACTGTACCTTTAATAAAAGCAGATACTATAAAATTCCTTTTTTAAAAGACCTCTAGGACCTCTCAGTCTCCCAAGTAAGGCTTCCTCATCTTCCCAAATAAAGCATATGTCCATTGGCCTCTTGCCCCTTACAGTGTGGCCCACAGCCCAGCAGCATCTTCATCTCGTGGGAGCTTTGTACAAATGCAGCATCCCCAGTGGCTCCTCAGACCTACTGAATCAGAACCCACACTTTATTAGCATCCCCAAGTGATCTGGATGTGCACTGATATTCAAGAAACACCATACCTGCTTTTTCTTAAGGATTATTCTCAGCTGTAGGAGAAGGCAATGGCAACCCACTCCACTACTCTTGCCTGGAAAATCCCATGAACGGAGGAGCCTGGTAAGCTACAGTCCATGGGGTCGCACAGAGTCAGACACGACTGAAGCGACTTAGCAGCAACAGCATTCTCAGCTGTATAAAATTATTAAGACATTCACGATGCAGAGAAGCTGGATGTAAAACTGTATGAGGCTACTAAGTAGTACAAAACACCACTTCCAAGTTCATGTCTTAATACTATAGTCTTTATGCTAAATGTCCTGAAAATAGTCACGCTGTGAGTTTTCTTTCTTAACAGCATTCTTTAATTATCCTATGTATTCCAAAAGTTAAAATATATAATTAACACAGAGAAAAATAACACTTAGAGGCAAAAATATAGGTAAGACACAGAAACCTTACCTATATCTTGAAGGTGCAATATCTGAAAAGTGAAAACTCTGATCAATTATTTGTGTTGCCTCTAAAACAGGCAATCACTTTCCAATCTCCTCACACTAAACTCATTAAACACAATGATTAATAAAGTATTGCATGGACAACCTCTGGGTCATGCTGGGGAAAAAAAGAATAAATCAACAAAGGCCACTAGGAATCTCTATCAGATTTTTAAATAATTCAACTATTGTACTCTCAAGAGCATTGAGGTTCTCAAACATGTGCTTGGTAGTAGATTCCCTCTTCTCATACACAGTCTTAGTGGGAATTCCCATTGTATGCAAACTCCTTGAGAAAATATGGAGGAAAGCAGTCTTTCTTATTAGGTTCCTTGCATTCTCTGCCTATTTAAATCAAACTAACCTTTATCTAAATGATCCTCTATTTCACTTTGCCTGTATATATCTACTAACGTCAAGTTACAACAACCCTATGAGCTAACAGTTACCTTTTTAGAGTTAGGAAAACCAAGGCTCAGAGAGGTCAAAGATTTGTCAAGGAACAATGGCAGCAAAGAGAAGACTTGAATTCAGGACATCATGACCCCAAATTCTAGGCTTTCAACTGCCATCCTGCATGTTGTCTCTATGGCTGTCACGGCTCCCCTTGTTTGAAACTACTATTTCACCCTTCGGTACTTTCAGAGCATTTTTTCCCTGCGTACGTCACTTCCCACCTCACATTATAGAGTTTTCATCCCCATGATTCTTATGCTCCTGGACAGCAGACCCTGTGTTCTGCACATCACTAATGATAGAAAACTGGGTTTTCCTCAGTTCTCTGGGGTTTCCTTCCTAGAGGAAGTGTTTCTGAAAATGCAAAGTGGTCACCAAGTTGGTTTTGCTTCAGCTAAGCTGCAATTACGACCATGACCACAACCACCACCACTTGCTCCACCTTCAGCCAGGTGGGGTCACATGACTAGTTTTCACTAACAGAATCTGAGTGGAAGGAAAATGAGTCCATTCCAGGCTGAGGCATTGCACGTAGCTTTCCTTAAGTTCTTTTCCCTGCCACCTGGCTGGATACAGAGGATCCACGGAGGTTGCTTAGGCCCAAGAAGATAGTAGAGACACTTGGTGGAAGAGTAACTGCTGACAGTGGCGGCTCTGAAGAGGACAAGTAACAAATCCACTGAGTTAAGCCACTGAGACTGGAATCGTTTGTCACAGCAACTGGCCTTCCCTGACAGATACATCTTCGCTTATCCAAAGTCTCCTATTCAGTTCTTTTAGTTAACAAGTACTCTTTCACAATACAAATGCTTCCAAACAAATTAGGGCTACAAGGGATTCTTACTTCAGTGTGCAAGAAAAAATTTTAACTTTGAAAAAAGGAAGATGATACTGAACATTCTTTTAATGGACTGTTGAAGCCTCTGAGAACTATCTGATTCCTTGTAGGGCTCTGAGTCACCTTTGGACTCAATTTTTTAACTTGTAGATAACTGACAGCGATACAAATAGTTCTTCTCCAGACAAGCAAATTAATTGTCCAGTGGAGAAACAGCCTTCATCCCTTGGAAAAAGTTAGTCATAGATCCATTTGTCAATTTACTTTAACAGTCCTTTTTCTTTTTGTCTGTTTGTTTTGGTTTAAAAGTTGGAGTTCATTTGACAATCCACAAGTGATTTGCAAATTTTATGGCTTAGTTGGAGCCAAATTTGAAACAGTCCTTGACTCCATGTAAATTTGTGATTTTTTGATCTTTCCTTTGATCCAGCTGTGTCTGCCTGGTTTCTTTGTTAATTAATGAGCTTTTAAAAGTCTTTGACACATGTTCATTCTATATCTGAGTAAGAACCATAATTAAATCTTCTTTAAAAATATACCTTTTAACAACTATGAATTGCTGATGGTCCCTCAAAAAGTCTTTAAACCAAGTTCTTAAAGAAAGAGTGTTTTGATATAGTGAAATGGATTAAGGGAAAACTGAAGACTCTTTAGATCCCAAGGGTAGTCCTGCGTGACCGCCACCCTAGTGATGAAAGCAAACGTACAAAGTGAGGATGATCAGGGAGAAGGAGGAAGAAAAGTTTGAAAGATTTCACTGAGAACAAACTTTCCCCACATCATGATTTTTCCTGTGGTTTTCCCCTACCTCTTTCTGATTAGTGGATTAAGTAAATGAGCTGTTTTTAGAACTCTCTGTGGTTTCTGAGGCTAGCAACAACTCTTCACCTTAGGACTGTGTACATGACCTCTGTCATCAGTCTGCATCCCACATGGTAGGGTTCAGAAGCCCAAGGCTGTGGTCCTATGGGAAGTGCAATACTTAATCAAGTTTGTGATAAACAAACCTAGGTGAAATTCCTGGTGCCTGTGGTGGATTTCACATCTAATCTTCTGCCGCTGGAAGCCGCCGACATTACTTGGAGATTTATCCCCAAGGATTCATCAAAGCCATCCTGTTCCAAACAGTTGCTGTCCTCTTTCAAAAGGAACAGCTTGAAATTCAAATCCCATTATTTCAGAAAGATTTCAGCCCTGCAGGAAAACTTAGAGGTAGAAAGCGTAAATCAAAATTCTCTCAGCTATGAGCCCTTCTCTGTTTTATCAATAAATTCCTTCCCTGGGTCTTGATAATCTGGATGTTTGTAAAGTTTACTTTAAGGATTCTTCACATGAATTGAAACTAGGCATATCTTCGTTGGACACACATTTTTATTTTGTGCCAGATTCTGTGAAAAAAAAGTCTTTCTGTCTGACAGAAAATCAGGAACACTCTTAGCTGGAAAAGCAGAATCCTGTGGCTATTAATTCTCAAATGCTGAAATGAAATGAACTGACTGACTTCAACCTCACCTGATAACTAAGCTAAGCTTTGAGGCTTTAGCATCCTCTTTTTATGATCTCAATAGAAAAGGGTAAATTACTGAACTGCTCCATTTTCTGAAATGCAGAAGTTAAGCGAATTCTTTCTCTGATCCAAATTAAGGAAGACAAAACTGGGGAGACTCCAAATATTCCAGATTCTTAACATAGCAGACCTATCTATAATATTTGATTAAGTAATTCACCTTAAATTAGCATCATGTAACTTCAAATCAAGAGATAAGGACACTGTTTTCACTACTTTCTCAATTCTGTTTTAACATAATTAGAAGCTTTTAAAACATCATCTTTGTTTTCTCTGTACTTTTCAAAGAGGACAATTTATACTCAATTTCCTCATTTCTGAATTTTTTTTTCAGTCCTCTCAATATTTCTTGTTTAATTCCCAGAAGAGCCTAAGAGATGTTTTCATATGTTAATAATTCCCAACTGAGCCTACGAGTGCATTCTGATTACAAGAAATTAGTTCAAAGCCTTCTCTTCAGATATAATGTGCCTTATTAATGTTTTTATTAACTGTTGCTGATGAAGAGATTATTTTCTGGCTTAGCTCCAAGAATCCTTTTTTAGCCCTCAAAAGGAAAAGTGACTGCTGAATTTTCACATAAGAAATTCATTTCTAATGAATGAAATGTTATTTTTTCCCAATTCTCTAATTCAATACAGTTTAATTATGAAAATACAGATAAGGGAAAGCATTAAGCTTTTGGAAAGCATTAAGTCTATTATCTCACACAGATCATTAAAAAAAAATAAAGATGAATAATGTGAAGCTGAGATATTTGGGTTTAGTTCCAGAAGTCTCTTCCTAAATCAACAAGTCCAAATGGGTTTTTTCTTTTTCAATCTTTGATACAAGAACATATTATATTATCTAGGCCCATTTACAGGGCATTAAAGACATAAAAAGAGAAAATTTTTGTTCAAACCTTAAAGCATTTAAAACACTATATTGTTCAGTCGCCAAGTCATGTCCAACTCTTTGCAACCCCATGAACTGCAGCATGCCAGGCTTCCCTGTCCTTCACTATCTCCTGGAGTTAAAATTTGGTTCCAGTCAGAAAGAAAGTGAAGTCATTCAGTCGTGTCCAACTCTTTGCGACCCCATGGACTGTAGCCTACCAGGCTCCTCCGTCCATGGGATTTTCCAGGTAAGAGTACTGGAGTGGGTTGCCATTTCCTTCTCCAGGGGATCTTT
Organism: Bison bison bison; assembly: GCF_000754665.1. NCBI lineage: Eukaryota > Metazoa > Chordata > Mammalia > Artiodactyla > Bovidae > Bison > Bison bison. The sequence goes on along the minus strand of NW_011494826.1, from coordinate 4,677,382 downwards.
CTGACCCAGGGATTGAACCCAGGTCCCCCGCATTACAGGCAGACGCTTTACCGTCTGAGCCACCAGGGAAGTTCCAGCCAGAAGTTAGATACAAAAGGACAACTCAGCTGTCTGACTTGAGGAAGCAATGATCCAGTGGCAAAGAGAATCAGGTTTAATAAATTTCTCACTCCCATGTAGGTGATGCTATGACTTTTTATTCTTCGGTGGAAGTTATCAAAGGCCTTATCACTACTGAGCCACCTAATTAACTGCTTGGAAATTTTTTAAATGCTTGGTCCCTTTGAGAATGCAATCATTTGATTCTCATCTGATTTAGACTATAAGGTAATGAAGGTAGTTGGCCCAATATTTTCAAGGTCTGATCACTAAACGTGATCATAGAATCACTCCAAACTCATTCTAAAAAACCATTCTAAAATGTTACATTTCTGGCAGTCTAGTAGTTGAGACTCTGCGCTTCCAATGCAGGGGGTACAGCTTCGATCCCCAACTGGGGAAGATTCCACATGCTGCATGGAGTTGCCAAAAAATTGCTCAATTGTTGCCCACAAGAAAGAAACAGTAGTTACTCCACATAATGCAGGTGTTAGCTAATGCTATGATGGTAATCATTTTGCAGTATCCAAGTGTATCAAATAAGCATGCTGTACAAAATGTTATGTCAGCCATACCTCAATACTGCTGGAAAAACTAAAACAAACCTTAGATTATGTTATATGGATAACATGCTATCTACCTGAAGTCATGGTATAATTAGTTCCTTACTGAAGGGTTTGTAGATGTAAAAACTATTTTGAGGTTAAGTATAGCGAGAAGCAGAGAAAGTTAAGATCACATGAAGTTCTATCTGTCATGCGATGTTTAAACTTAACCTCAGTTATAAGCAGTATGGAAAACCCTTAGTACCTGATCAGTTATCATTTTTTCCACAAATGCAACTAACTCTGTTTAACCCACCCTTTCCCCTCCCCAAAACTGCTATCCAGGAGTTAAATAAGGGACTAGTGTTTGATTGGCAAAGCGCAATAGAGCATTCCCATCCCTCTTCCCAATTGTGCTGGACGGTTTCTGGTCCAGCATGGCTACCAGCTGGAAGAAAAGCCCCTTTCAGTCAATCAATCCGAAGCAAAATGAGAGAGTGGAGTGGAAATGAGCCCTGCCAAGAACAGCTCGGGGGAGTTTCACAGGGAAGGACTGAGTGGGAGTTAGGGTTCCCAGCAAGGCTTCAGCGAGAGCCTGGGGTGCATCCAGACAAAAAAAGGGAGAAAGCTGTCTGAGGAAAGAAGAATAATGGTAGAAAAATGTGGGGTCAGGAAACATTCGATCCATGTTCTAATGACAGAGATTATAGCCCGACAAAGACAGACCCCAGACAGATCCTGGAGGTCCTTGAATACATCCACAGTATACAAAAGAGACAAATACACTTTTAAGAAATACTTCCTATCCCTGAACTGTTGAATCCCTGAGTTACCTGATGTAAACCTGATTCCTTATTTTTACATTCGGTCTCTCCTTCACTTATCCTGTGCTGTATTTTTACTTAACACCACCAGTCCTTTGAATTTCAAAAATAGCTCTGGCTTCCTGAGGCCAGCTGGAGAGGTTGGCAGTTCTTTTAGATCACACAGAACCTACTACTACAGTACTGGAGAGACCCAGCTGTGCAAAGATTAATATTTTAACAACCAAGACTGATTTCCCTTCCTCAACACAAGAACATCCCCAGGGAAGCTTTACGCAGAAGGGAGTTAGCTGCTTGCTCTGGACAGACAAAATCGCACTCAAGGGTGGTTGTGGCTGCCACTGAGCTCTCCACTAACTCTAGTCTATGAGTTTTCCTCATTAGCATTTGAGACTTAAGAGTTGATTTCTCATTCATTTTCCCCAAAGAAATAGTAGGAGAAGAATAAGGGAATTTGCAGTGTCCCACAGCTGACTCAGGCAAAGGGAACACTGTGTGTGTGTGTGTTTTAATGATCTGAGTTCTTCTACCACTCTTGGAATTAATGAATTTCAAAGCCTCAATTCCAGTCTGCCTAAGATTCTTGGTACAAAAGTCCTACATACAGCTGTGAAGAATCATTGTGTCCGTCAAAAAAAAATTTAGCGTAGCACACAGTCATCCTTGCCATCCATCCTTTCCACCTTCCAAAAGGCTTAACGTTTCCTACACTGAAGAAACATGAAAGTTTCACTGTGGCCATTATACATAACTGCGCATCAGAAGTGTCATGAGCACCAAACAAACAAACAAACCAAAAAACCAGAATACATCACATTCTTTTCATGTCAGAGTCTGGTTTTCTTGAGGTTTGGCCAGGTCTCTTTTTGATTTCTGGTTCATGATGGGTGTCTGCCAAACACACCTGCGAGCACAGCCAGAAATGGGCAGCTGGAAGGAACTCTATTCATATCTTTAACCTATTTATAACCTACCTCACGCGCAAAAGATTTATGGCTTCTAACAAATACCTAAAATATAACAGGATAAAAATAAATAAGTGGAAAATTTAGGAAATAAATGCATTTAAAACCTAAAATCCTGAGTTTGTCAAATGTTTCACCAAGGGCACAGGGAAAGATTTTCTCCCTGCATGCATGTGTGTGTGCTAAGTCACTTCAGTTGTGTCTGACTCTTTGGGACCCTGTGAACTGTAGCCTGCCAGACTCCTCTGTCCATGGGATTCTCCAGGCAAGTATACTGGAGTGGGTTGCCACGCCCTCCCCCAGGGGATCTTCCCAACCCAGGGATTGAACCTGCATTGCCTGCATTGGTAGCAGGGTTCTTTACCACTAGCACCACCTGGGAAGCCCCTTTCTCCCCTATAGGTCCCCAACTACTCCTAATCTTTGAGTAACTCAGTAACTCAAATGGAAAAACCTATGAGGAAATGATTTCTTGCACTTGGAAGGCATTCTGCTCTGCAGATGTAATATGCCTTAAGCACTCTTTCTCCTGAGTAAGGAGAGGCAGAGATCACGATCTCTAATTCAAGCTTTAGCACCAGTGCATCTTGCCTAATGCGGAAAAAGGAGGTCTACATCCAAGTTCTGCTCCTCCTGTCTAGGACAAATAATTTAGTTCTTTCCAAAGAGGGAATGGTATTACTCTCAAAGCCAGAAAACTGGGTAACCATCTCAGGACAGGAAGGTGCCTATCCATGGAAACTCACATCTGGAGAGGCTCACTCATTTCAGATGCAGGAGTCAGGGTACAAAATGTCCACAGTTCAGATTTCGAAGTCTGTCACGTGACCATGGACTTTCTGGGAAAATTAAACTAAGGATATCGACTTTAAGTTTCATCTCTACATGAGATTAAACACAGAAAAAAAAAAATCTTTTTTTTTTTTTTAAAGACACTGTAATCTGCAAGCCAGGCTTCAGCAATATGTGAACTGTGAACTTCCTGATGTTCAAGCTGGTTTTAGAAAAGGCAGAGGAACCAGAGATCAAATT
>NW_011494826.1:4673481-4673741 GCF_000754665.1 Bison bison bison | reverse complement strand
AGTGGAAACAGTGTCAGACTTTATTTTGGGGGCTCCAAAATCATTGCAGATGGTGACTGCAGCCATGAATTAAAAGAGGCTTACTCCTTGAAAGGAAAGTTATGACCAACCTAAATAGCATATTCAAAAGCAGAGATATTACTTTGCCAACAAAGGTCCATCTAGTCAAGGCTATGGTTTTTCCTGTGGTCATGTATGGATGTGAGAGTTGGACTGTGAAGAAGGCTGAGCACCGAAGAATTGATGCTTTTGAACTCTGG
>NW_011494826.1:4670458-4673151 GCF_000754665.1 Bison bison bison | reverse complement strand
GAAAAGACTCTGATGCTGGGAGGGATTGGGGGCAAGAGGAGAAGAGGACAACAGAGGATGAGATGGCTGGATGGCATCACTGACTCAATGGACGTGAATGTGGGTGAACTCCGGGAGTTGGTGATGGACAGGGAAGCCTGGCGTGCTGCGATTCATGGGGTCGAAAAGAGTCGGACACGACTGAGCGACTGAACTGAACTGAACTGAATCCAAGACCAAAAGATCATTACGAGCAAAGTAAATCTTCACTCCTGGGAATTCAATTCATAGAACACTTCTTAAAATCCGCTATCTCTCCTTACAAACAGAAGTTGCCTCACCCCAAGAGAACAACCAGCGGACCCAGCCTAGGACAGCTGTGCTCCAAGGGGTAGGACCCAGGTATCAATAATTTGTGTCACTCTCCAGGTGATTCCAAAGTGCAGCCAAGAATGAGAACCACTGGTCCAAAGGCTTTAGTCAATCTGCTGCTCACATTGGGCTGGACTAAGGTTTCTTTCTTTCTCCTTCCATACATATATTTAACCATGTTAGTCTGGCAGCTTCCTGAGCAACCTCACAATCCATAGCTTAACATGCTATATGCCAAAATACACTGACATTTGTTGCTGTGAAGGATTGTTTGAAATCTCACACTTCCCACTGTCTTTTACAGAGAAGCTTTTTCTTGCTGCCACAGCCCATGCCGCACTATATTTAAGTTCGACCTTAGCTACACATGAAGTGTTTTAAAAGGACAAGAAGGATGATGAGGAGAAGAAAGAGAAGAACTGACACAGTTTAGGAAGGGTCTGACTTTCTCACAGACAAATGTTCAGTTTCTCTAAGGCCCAATCCCCACACCCTTTTTGCCAATTCAAAATATATTCTCTTTCACATTAAAATCATCCTAAATTACCAGGTAATGAAACTGATAATAATATACAAATGATAACATCTTAATGTGGTTAATCTTAATCTTAAAGGTGGTGCCAGTAGTAAAGAATCCGCCTGCCAATGCAAGAGACTCGGGTTTAATTCCTGGATCAAGATCCCCTAGAGAAGGAAATGGCAACCCACTCCGGTATCCTTGCCTGGAAAATTCCATGGATAGAGGAGCCTGGAGGGCTACAGTCAATGGGGTCACAAAGAGTTGCACAAGACTGAGCAACTGAGCATACATACCACGTTCCAATGGAAGTAGCTTGCTTCTGCTGCTGCGCCACTTCAGTCGTGTCCGACTCTGTGCGACCCCAGAGATGGCAGCCCACCAGGCTCCGCCGTCCCTGAGATTCTCCAGGCAAGAACACTGGAGTGGGTTGCCATTTCCTTCTCCAGTGCATGAAAGTGAAAAGTGAAAGTGAAGTCGCTCAGTCGTGCCCGACTCTTAGCGACCCCATGGACTGCAACCTACCAGGCTCCTCTGTCCATGGGATTTTCCAGGCAAGAGTACTGGAGTGGGGTGCCATTGCTTTCTCCAGGAAGTAGCTTGGAGACTCATTATCCTATCCAGATAGTAGATCTGCATTTTACTAAGGCCATCTCAAGACATATAATATTATTTCAATCCAAAGGAAGACTCTTAATATTGAAGGGTAGGCACCATATTAAAACAGGAAGGATGATATAAATTGGGGCTTGCACAAGCACTCCTTAAGTTACACCTCACAGATGGCTGCCCACTCAGAGAAACCGCTGATTGTTAAGTGATGATTCAATTCCACCACAGTGGAATTGCTCAGCCACTGGCCTCACATCTATGGGACCACTCTCTGCCTCACTGCAATTTATCTCTACATGTCAGCCTCTCTTTCCCTAAAACACAGCATACACTTGGTAGGTGCTTTATAAATATCTGGTGAAAAACTAGAAGCATGAATGCACTTCATTTTTCTGCTTTCCACAAACATCCCTATACTCTGTTAACTGAATATTTACCATGTTTTTTAAAGACCTCCAGAGAAAAATATTCTACTTCCTGAATCAGGAACCTATTCCAATATTAGATGGAGGCTTTTGGGGAAAAAAAGTGAAGACAGCTATAATTCTGCACTTAACTAATTAATGGAGTCTGGAAGCCTTATCTATTCAGAATGTCAACCAAACCATAAAGTGACCCAAAATGATCTCTTCTTGGAACAATACCATCCTCAGGCCCTCATCCAGAACTCATGAATACAAAACATATTTAGGGAACTTCCCTGGTGGTCCAGTGGTTAAGAATTCGTCTGCCAATACAGAGGACACGGGTTTGATCCCTGGTCCTGACTATTGCAGAGCAACTAAGCCTTGTGCACTGCAACTACTGAAGCCCACATGCCTAGAGCCCTTGCTCCACAACAACAGAAACCATCGCAGTGAGAAGTCCAAGCCCTGAAACAAAGAGTAGCCCCTAGCTGCCGCAACTAGAGAAGGCCCAATGCAGCAATGAAGACCCAGAACAATCAAAAATATTAAAATACATATATAAAACAGACACAAAAACTAAATGTGCAACTTTTTAAAAAAATTAGATAAATTAAAATTTTTTAACATATTTAAAATAAATATATTAATTTAACGAGATTGGTCATAGGAGTCTTAGAAGAAACATGGATAAGAATCAGCCACAAGAGAAGTAAACAGAAAAACACAGAAATCATAGATAATAGGTATGGTGGAAAGAAAGAAAACAGGAAAAAGAAAAGCATAAATAACTCCACAGAACTGCAAAA
>NW_011494826.1:4644076-4669532 GCF_000754665.1 Bison bison bison | reverse complement strand
CAGTCCAGGTTAAATGCACGATACTGGATGCTTGGGGTTGGTGCACTGGGACGACCCAGAGGGATGGTATGGGGAGGGAGGAGGGAGGAGGGTTCAGGATGGGGAGCACATGTATACCTGTGATGGATTCATTTTGATATTTGGCAAAACTAATACAATTATGTAAAGTTTAAAAATAAAATAAAATTAAAAAAAGAAATAATTCATAAAAAAAAAAAATAGGTATGGTGGCTGACATGCAGCCTCACATTCCACTTGCCAATGACTGTCTAGAAACCAGCATGTGACATAATTTCAGCCAATCAAAAGTGAGTATTCTGCTGGAGGATTCTTGGAAATGCTTCTTCTCTCCTGAGAAAGAAACACAATAAAAAGACTGTCTTCTTCTTTGAACAATGTCTTGTCTAGGTGTGACACCTGAAACTGCTTCAAGCCATTACAGTTGTAAGGAGACCAGCCTGGGGCCAAAGTCAACATCCCAAGGGAGGACAGTGCGGTAAGATGGAAAAACTGAGTCGCCAATGGCCGCTGAGCTACTCAAGTCAACTGACCCAGAAGCCTTATCTCTGGACTTCTTGTTTTCAGAGAAAATACATTTCTTTACTCTTTAAGTCTATTTAAGGTTTCTGCTACCTGTAGCTAAAGGCATCCTAGCAGATTCAGAATGCACAAAGTAAAGAATCACCAGATATTACATCGGAAATGTTTAAATGTCAAAATGGATACATTGACTCAACTTTGGCCATATTGATTTTATAATTTTAAAAGAATAATCATGTGATTACAAAAGGATAAGAAGTAGTGTGGGTCACAGTATCTGCTCTCTACAGGTTCCTACCAATAAATCTGAAAATGATCTTGTTAGATCAGAAAAGAAATTGATTCTACATATGTAAAAAAAAAACTTCCTCTACACTACAATCAGTGCACCTCAGCCATAACATGGAACTTTCGCTCCTGATTCTTTATCCTGACAGCCTACCAGTTCAGTCCACAATCATACCTCCCAACAGCAAGATCAAGAAACTGGGCTGTTTCCCTCCAAAGCTTTAGAGGCAATGTGTATGTGACAACAGAAAACAGAAGTGCAAAGAATTAAGCCATGAATCTACTGCTTTGCCTTAGAAAGTAATCTAAGTTTTCTCCTCTTGTTTCTTCACAGAAAATGAAATGATAATCTATTCAAAGAGTGTATATTATTCTTAGCCAATTCCAACTACCCACTTCAATATGTTCATTTTTAAAGGTGTCTATGGGTTTTAGCACTTGCTTTGGAATACCATTCATATTGTAAAATAGGATGTGATCATCTATAAATAAAACAACCCACTTAAAAGTAGAAATGAATAAGATGGTCAATTAAAGTAAAATTGTTTTAAATTAGATTACTTTTTAGAGGCCTCCATCTTTGCATTTTTAGTGATTCATTAAGAAAAAACTATAGTTAAGTTTACAACACTCACACTCACCCTACAGCTGCCATGTAGCTCTGCTTTCTAAAATGAAGCTGCTCATGAAATACTTATTGAAATCTGTATTAGTTTCTTATTTCTGCTGTAACAAATTACCACTAAGTTAGGGGCTCAAAACAATACAAACTTATTGTCTTATAGTTTTACAGGTCAAAAGTCTAAAATGGGTCTTGAAGGACTAAAATTAAGGTGCCAGCAGGATTGTGTTCCTTCTAGAAGCTCAAGAAGAAAATTCATCTCTTTGCCTTTTCCAGCTTGTGGAGGCTGCCAGAATTCCTTGCTTCTGGCCACATCATTCTGACCTCTCCCTCTGTCATCACATCTACTTTTCTGACTTTGACCTGTCTTCTTCCTGCTTATAAGGACACTTGTGAATACACTTGTGTGACCTTTGCAGAAAATCCAGGATAACCATTCCATCTCAAGATCCTTAACCTAATCATCAGCAAAGCTTTTTGCCAGGTAAGACAACGTAATCATAGGTTCCAAAGATTAGGACATAAACATATTTGAAAAAAGGACAAGTGTTAGTCGCTCAGTCGTGTCAGACTCTCTGTGACCCTGTGGACTGCAGCCCGCCAGGCTCCTCTGTCAATGAAATTCTCCAGGCAAGAATACTGGAGTGGGTAGTCTTTCCCTTCCCCAGGGGTCTTCCTGACCCAGGGATCAATCCTGGGTCTCCCACTTTGTGGGCAGATTCTTTACTGTCTGAGCCAACTGGGGAGCCATTATTCTTGGTACCACAAAATCCATCACAAACAGGGGAGGGGCCCCTCTTTATCATGTGATCTGAGAGCATTTAGGAAACTATATCAATTAATACTGACCCAGAAGTTGTCAGTGGTTTTGAGTTACTAGTAAATACTCCTGTCCCCCCAAGAAAAAGATGGTGAGCTAATAAAATCTTAGACACAAGCACTACTAACCCAACCCAGTCTTCCCACAGTAGAGAACGGGAAGGACTTCCTTGTTTTGGTTCCCATGAAAATTAGAATGCTAAAAACATGTTGGCAAATTGAATTTTTCAAGAAAAGAAGTGGCAGCAAAAGGTAAGAGACATCCAGGGAAATGGTAAATTTTATAAAAAGAAAAAATCTGATATAAACCAAAATGTCAAGACTTGGGAAAATCACTTTAAAAAAAAAGACTGATTAATTGATTTACTTAGTCTATTTATTTTTTGACTCTGGTGGGTCTTTGTTGCTCCACATGGGCTTTCTCTAGTAGCAGCAAGCCAGGGCATCTCTTTCTTGCATTGTGAGGGTTTCTCATTGCAGTGGCTTCTCTTGTTGAGAAGCACAGGCTCTAGGCACAAAGGCTTCAGTAGTTGTGGCACACAGGCTTAGCTGCTCCGAGGCATGTGGGATCTTCCCAGACCAGAGATTGAACCACTCCCTTGCATGGAAAGGCAAATTCTTAACCACTGAACCACCAGGGAAGTCCAAAATCACTTTTTAAAGTGACAAATCACCTTAGTGATAACAAATCATTAAATTGGTATTACTAATTTAAGAAACTTTAGCCATGCATGGAGGCTGGACTCAGGAGGCAAGACAAGGGGACAACTGGGCTATTCACCCTCCACCTCATGCCCTACACACCTTAAAATGTAACTGCTATTAACCAAAAACTGGGGAAAACCCAAATGTTCGTCAACAGGTGATGAGATAAACAAGATGTAGCATATCCATACAGTTGAGTATTACACAGCTATAAAACCAGAACAAATTAGGGACTTCCTTGGTGGTCCAGTGATTGAGAATCCGTCTTCCAATGCAGGGAACGCAGGTTTGATCCCTGGGTGGGGAACTAAGATTCCACATGCCTTGGGGCAACTAAGCCTAGGTGCATGCTGCAACTAGAGGAAAGACTACACATCGCAACGAAGAGCCCGCATGCTGCAACTACGACATGATGTCACCAAATAAATATAAGGTTTTTTTAATTTTAAAAAGGGGGAACAAATTATTGATACAGACAACAACATGGTTGAATCTCAAAATCATTATGCTAAGTGAAAGAAGCTAGACACATAAGAGTATGTATTACATGATTCTACGTATATAAAATTCTAGAAAATGCAACCTAACCTGTAGTACTAAAAGTAGATCAGTGGTTACCTGGGATTGAGGACTGAGAGAGGGATGGACTGCATAGGACATGAGGAATAACTGGGGGGAAAAAGGGGAAGTGATGGAAATTCTGCATTTTCAATGAGATGGAGGCTGTATGGATGTGTACAAGACTCAAATTGCATACTCTGAGTGCAGTTTACTATATATAGTTTATACCTCAATAAAGTTGATTTCTTAAAAATTTGGCTCCTTTTCAGTGGTAAATTTGTGTTGAGGAACACGGTAAGGCTAGAGCTCAAATGATCACGTTAGCCTTGAACTGTAGCCTCTACAAATCTTTCTAAGATTCACAGTTCCTCCAATTGCTTATCATTATCATAGATAGTATGCCAACTTTCCAAGTGGTGGAAATTGGCTTCCTAGACCACAATCCAGGAATAGAGGCCATATGATCTCCCTGCAGTACTTCTCCCTACAGAGAGGGTACAAAAACAACCCTCTCTCCAGGAATGGGGTACAGTCGTTGAATATTCACCCAATCCATATTTAAAAGACTGTTCAACCATCCATGATCCTTTCATGTCATAAATCTACTACCTGAGGAGTCACTTGACGTGTAGATTTTTGTGTTTAACCTCTGTAATAAGTTACATTGGTATTTTGCATTTTATTTCATTCATTTCAACCAGTGGTGGAACAGGTGCATTTCAGGCCTGTTCAGGCCTGAAGAGACCAAATATTTATTCACATGTCCCCAGGTCAGTGTTTGTGTTTGTTTTGTAATACTTTGATAATATTTTGATATACTTATGAGGTTTTAGCAGCTTCACTTGGTATATTTTTTAAAGTAATTACTGCCCAATTACATGCCAAATTTGTTCAGAAAATAACTTAGTAAATATAGCATTGTATGCACATATACTAATACCGTCTGCCTGCCCAGTGGAAACACATCCTTTATCGCCTCCTCTCTTTACCATAAGCACACTCCACAGGAAATCCCAGCTACATTTCAACTACAACCTTTATGCCAACCTAGAGGGTGATAGGAGAAGGCAATGGCACCCCACTCCAGTACTTTTGCCTGGAAAATCCCATGGACGGAGGAGCCTGGTGGGCTGCAGTCCATGGGGTAGCTAGAGTCAGACACGACTGAGCGACTTCACTTTCACTTTTCACTTTCATGCACTGGAGAAGGAAATGGCAACCCACTCCAGTGTTCTTGCCTGGAGAATCCCGGGGACGGGGAAACCTGGTGGGCTGCCGTCTATGGGGTCACACGGAGTCGGACATGACTGAAGCGACTTAGCAGCAGCAGCAGCAGCAGCTGGTGATAAACCCAGAATAACTTCTCAGTCCCAGTCCTCTTCCCTAAATTCAAGACACAAAATCTAAGACCCTCCTGGACACCTCACAGGCTCTTCATATTCAACATGCCCAAAACTAGCTCATCATCTCCCTAAAATGCCAAGTTCATATTGCTCCCTTTATTCCCTTTTTTCGTCAGAGGCATCACTCTCCACCTGTTCACCCAATCTAAAAACCTAGAAATCATCCTCAACTCTCCCTCTATTTTTCCTCAATCCCCCAAATCCATTAGTACCTATGACAAAAGCTCTCAGGTTGACTCTTTTCCATTCATCCCACTTGCTCTGCCTTACTTCATGTTCTTTATGTCTCACATAGACATTTCACGGATCTCAGAAGTGGCCTTTTTCTCTCTCCCCAATCTCATGCTCCTCCCCTCCTCCTCCACTACACTATCACCAGAACAGTTTTCATAAAGGACAAGTGAAAACCTCTTGGCAGTCAAAGCTCTTCATGATGCATCCTTGCTTACCTTTCCAACCTTGTCTGCTATTATATCTCCTAGAACTTCTTTTTACCCACTTAACAACATTCTTTGCCAGCCCATCTGTATATGCTCTTTCATCCCTCCAATGCCTTTGCGTATGTTCTTTCTTTGGTTTCTTTTCCTTGCAAGCTATCTCCTATTTATATATCCTTCAGGTGACAGCTCTAAACTCTCCAAGCGACTCTAGATGGCCTCCTTCTACACTTCTACTCTGCCCTCCTATAACCCATTTTTATCACCATCCTGCGCTGAAACCTTTACGAATGGGCTCTGCTCTAATCAAGAAAAAGCATTGCCTTGTTTTTTTCTGTGTTTCTAACACCTTACAAAGGAACATAGTAGGGGTTCTGCTTTTTGGACAAATTAATTAACCACATCAAAAGGACAGCTCACAAAAAAACTATAAGGGAAGAGAAGATGACATTAAAGATCCTTACACATGTTCCTTAGTTTTAGAGATTATGGAAAGATTTCTCCTTAGACTGTAAATCTTTAAAGGTTTTACCAACTTCAGTTTGAGCTTTTAAAAAAGCAAGAGAGCTTTTAAACTACTCAATCCTGTGATAAACAGACAATGTGATTTTTCCCCACTCCATACTCATTATAATGCACATGCACTTACCCTTTTTCACTGCTAATCTGAAAGGGTTTTCATGGGAGGAGAGAAGGACAATCTTTAAGAAATCATATGTAATAAGATTCTAAATTGAAAGTTTCAACCAAGGCACCAAGATACACTAGTATGATATTCCAGAGCAAAATCTGAGATCAACATCCAAATTTTCAATGAAATACTCTAAACACTGGTTATATGACTGTTAAATCAAACCTCTGCTGCACTGAAGGTATCCTTGGGCCTTTTAAAGATCAAGAGAGCTTCAGGGAGGAGATTTCTTTGGAGCAGAGGTCACTTCCCCTCAGGTCAACAGAGTGAGGCCTCAAACAATCACCCAGAGCTAAACAGTATCCCTCCAGAAAAAGTTAAGAAGAGACAGAGGAGCATCCCTGCTGACCACAAGAGAGTATCAAGGTCGGGGTCAGCCTGCCTCCAGAGAGTCTCTCGCCAAAACTCCAGGCCATGCCCAAGAAAGAGTAAGCTTGGGGTTGTCTGGACACCAAGTGATAAAAAGAGATTATATTTGATGATGAAACGCAACCACAAGAATGAGCAGAAACATATTGGGGATGGCTAAAAGCTCACCCAGAAGTGAAGGAAGAACTTCCCAGGGAGGAAATTCTAAAAGGAGGGGATCACAAAATAGATTTGCTTTCTGACTCCAGTGCATTCATGACACTTTGGGCAGCTGACTGGTTACGCACAATTCTGTCCCAATTGGAAGTCCTCCCAGAGCCAACAGCTGTCCTCCAGCTGGGAAGGAACGATGGAACTCTTTCCAAAAATTAAGGTAACCGTGCTCTTCAGGCAGATGGAGACTGGAACCCGGCTACTGAAGAGCATAAATATAAACATATCGGAGAAAGAAGTGAGAACTAAAATGAAACATCCATAAAAAGAAAATCCATTTTGCTCCATCATCAATGCCAATGAAAGAAAGTTGTCGCCTAAGAAAAGTAAGATGAGGGGAGGGAGGAAGGAGAGAAACACACATGACTCTTACCCAGGCCCTGATTCTGCTGTTCCCACTGGATGGCATCTGGCACCTGGAAGGTGACTCCCTCCAAAGAGACCACGTTTTCCTGCTCTAAGCCAGGTTCCTGAGACGTGATGCCAGGGAACGTGAACCCAGGCAGCTCGGTGTCACCCAAGGCCTCATCCAGGGAGTCAGCATCTTTATCTCCCTCATCTTCCTCCTCATCTTCTTCTTCTTCATCTTCTTCCTCTTCATCCTCTTCATCTTCATCATCTTCTCCCTCTAGGAAAGAGGAAAGCAAAGGGGACATGAAGAAATACAGGCAGTGCACACAAATGAATCTTTTGAAATGACCCAAACACTACAAAATAAACATGACTGGCCTGTTAAAACATATTTTATCATTAAAGTTGAGCAAGAAGAGCTTTGAGGGATTGCATGCCCACCCTATACCTACATTTTAAACTTTCAAAACCACAGTTATGTCAGATAATTATCATGCATCATGTTTATTGGGAGTTAAAGTTCAGGTAATAGGGATTTTTGTTAATGTCATATTTATAATTAAAAGGGTAGCAAACATCATCTTCCTGTTTTCTGGAGATCATTACAGATCTGTCTGTTAGAAAGCTCACTGAAATACTAACAGAATTTAAAAGAAGTGTTCCAGTCTTTTTCTATCTCATAATACTAAACAAGAGAATTCATTATGTTGACATAGTTTTCTTTCTGCTCTTCTTCCACATCAGTGAATAGAACTCACAACAATGTTAACTGAGAGGTACATTAATCCACTCCTGCATCTGTTCTCCTTACACAGGAGGGACCCAAGAAATGGGGAAAGGTCACATGAGCGTTCTCAATCCAATTCTAAAGGGGATCAGGAAATGACACATTGGTCAAGGACAGTCAGAAAAGAAACATGTGAGAAAAAATCACTATCATTAGCAGCATCATATGAGTTAAGTACATAATGTGTCCATCTGTGACGCTTCAAGAGGTGTAGGTTTAAGGAACATAAGATCCCCAATTTCATTTTATTTCACGTATGTTAATTTTCTAGGAATACTCTGAACTCCCATCCACATTATGAAGGCACCCCTGAAACCCTCCATAAGGGCCCACAAATCCACTGAAGGCCTTTTCCTTGTTCTCCCTCTTGGCTCTGAACACAGTGGTGACCGTAACATGGAACTCTCTTCAAAGGCTGAAGAGAAAACAGAGGATTAAAGCCACCTAAGAATTCGGAGACTCTCCTTCTTCCAGACAATTTTCTCCTTTTCAGCTATCATTTACAGATTTTCTTAACTTAAAAATATTACTTCTAATCTTTTTCATTCTTATATATCCTTTACCTTCATAGGATTTAATACCTGCCCCTATTCCAAAAATTAAACAAATACTTATCAAGCACCTAGTTCCAGGCACTAGGAATACCACAATAATGTCTCTGCCTTCATGGAGCTGATATGTCACTCAGGAGACATACAGCAAACAAAGAGATATATAAATAGATATGCAATATACTGCACTCTGATTAAAACCAGCAAGAAGACAGAAAATGCCAGGTGCTACTATTTTAGATAGCAAGATCAAGGGAAGTTTTTCTAATAAGGTAAGGTTTGAACAGAGATCATACCAAAATAATGAATTCTTTTGTTTAATTTAGATCATTAAAGATTCCCAGCAGAGGAGGACGGGGAATGGTAAAGGCAAAGCCTGTGTTCAAAGAATGGCAAAGAAGATTGGGCTGAGAGGCAGTGAGTGACAAGACAGAATACATGAAGCAAGGAAATCAGGGGTAAGCAGAGGCCACATCTAAAGCAGATTTGTAAGGAATGACTGGCTACAGGGTGGAGAACAGGTTATCTTAGAGCAAGAAACAAAGCAAGGAGACCCACAGGAGGCTATTGCAAAAATCCAGGGAATAGATGATGATGCTTCAGATGAGGGTGTAGTCCTAGAAAAAGAGAGAAGTGATCAGACCTGAGATGTAATTTGAAGGTAGAGCCCTGCTGATAATTACAATGTGGGATGTGAGAGGAATATCTCACTTTATTAAAAATGAGAACTAAAGAGACAAATCAAGAATTTTATGTGAAATATATTAATTGGGTGATACTTGTGCCTCTGACAGCCAAATGGAAATGCTGGAAGTCTAAGGAAGGTCAAAGCTAGAAATAAAAACCTAGGAGTCATCAACTTATAAATTATATTTAAGGCCTTGACACTGACTGAGATCATCAAGAGAATGAGAGTGGATGAAAGGGAAGTGGGCCAGCCCAGGCCCTGGACAATCAAACATTTAGAGGTTGGCCAGCAGGGGGAGATCCAGCAAAGGAGACAGAGAAGTGACCGCAGGAGAAAACCAAAACAAGAGAAGAAAACATTTCTGAGTAGGGGGCTGAGTAAGAAACGACGACTGTCCCTCTGGTTTAGACATTTGGGAAGTCATTCTTGAACTTGACAAAAGTTGTATTCCTGGAATGGTAGGGACAAAAGTCAGACTGAAGTGCTTCTAAAGTAAATTGGGGAAAAGGAAGCAGACATAAGTAGAGAAAACACAAGAAATTTGGAGAAGAGAACAGGGACATTAGGGGATAGCTGGAGGGAGATATGGGCTCAAGGGTAGGTTCTGAAAGCAGAAACTGTTAGAATTTGCCTGTAACTGATAAGATCTGGCAGAAAGGAGTGAACTGATGATGCGGAGGGAAGAGCAGTAGGAGAAATGTCCTGAGAGATGAGGTGTGATAGAGAGATGACACACAAGGACTCCGGAGCCACTTAACTTACTATGCTGAGTGGTTTCAGACAAATTACTGAATTCTGGTGTGCCTCAGCTCCCTCACTGTAAAACTGGTGTGAGTCCTGCCACACAGGGCTGTTGTAAGGATTACATTAGTTAATATATCAGGTACTTAGAACTAAGCCTGGCACACAGTGTCCACCATATAAGACTGGCTTCTCTGCTATTACGGAGAGGGGAGGGAATGCAGCGCATGGCCAGCTTGGACACACCCACCTCTGCAGGGTCACAGGTGCAGGCCGGTGGCTAGATTTGGGGCATGGAGCATGTGAAAGCTGTCATATTTCTTTCCTTGGTCAAATACAAAACTGGTGGATGTGGTCAGATTGCCAGGCAACCCTATGAGTCCACGTGAGTCCATCGGTAATGTTATAAATTTAAAGCAAACCATACTAAGATGATCAGTGTGTTTTTCTTCAGCCACATCACTGAATGGGTGGGTGGATAAGTGGAGTAGGCAGAGACATTTAACCAGGGCCAAGTTTTGCTAGGAGAGCTCAACTAAGGAAGGAGCAGTAGATTGTGTGTGAAGAGAATGATTATAAAGATGAACCAGAAAAGGATACAGACTCCCAACAATATGATGTGTAATTTCTCAGGATCTAACCTAAAGCATGGTGACAATGATTAACAACACTGCATTATATACTTGAATGTTATTAAGAAAATAGATCTCAAATAGTATCACCAAACCAAAAATTGGTAATTACTTGAGGGAATGGAAGTGTAAACTAACCTTACTGCAGTAATAATTTTACAATATATATACATATATGTGTGTGGGTATCAAATCATCACCTTATACATCTTAAACTTATATATGTTATATGTCATTAATATCTCAATAAAGCTGGAGGGGGAAAAAAGATGGGCCAGGGACTCCAGTTAAAGAGAAGCTGAGAAGGACAGCGGATAGGAAAAAGTAACAGAGTCACTGGATTATGGAGAAAACTATCAGGAATCATTAAGGCTTTTTGACAATTTTACTGACCATCCTCCTGTAGACAGAAATTGGTGATGAGCTAAAAAGAAAATTTATTTTATTTTTAAACTTTGTAAAATCACTTTTAGTTACTTTTCCTCTCCACAAACCTAGAGGGTTGTTCTTGATAGGAATATCATGACAATATGATTCTGACCCCCTGAGAATGCAAAGGCGAAGCCAGAGCTCTGAGCCCTCGATTTCCAGCTTTTATCACTGAACCATTGTCCTCTGACCACCACCAACCACCAAGGATAACTTACACTTGGTCCTCAATGTGTTCAGTTAGCTCCTCCTCTTTAAAATATAGAGCTAAAACAAATACCGTATACTAATGCATATATGTGGAATCTAGAAAAATGGTATAGATGGTATTATTTGCAAAGCAGAAACAGAGACACAAACAGAGAGGGCACGATACCAAGTAGAAAGGGGTGGGTGGAATGAATTGGGAGACAGAGACTGACACATACACACACTATGGAAATGTAGAGTGTTAGTCACACAGTCGTGCCCAACTCTTTGTGACCCCATGTAATATGGCCCACCGGGCTCCTCTGTCTATGAGATTTCTCAGGCAAGAATACTGGAGAGGGTTGCCATCCCCTTCTCCAGGGCATCTTCCCAACCCAGGGATCGAACCCGGGTCTCCAGCATTGCAGGCGTGTTCTTTACCGTCTAAGCCATCATGGAAGACAGCATATACACACTGCTGCTGCTGCTGTTAAGTCACTTCAGTCGTGTCCGACTCTGTGCGACCCCGTAGACGGCAGCCCACCAGGCTCCCCCATCCCTGGGATTCTCCAGGCAAGAACACTGGAGTGGGTTGCCATTTCCTTCTCCAATGCATAGAAGTGAAAAGTGAAAGTGAAGTCGCTCAGTCGTGTCCGACTCCTAGTGACTCCACGGACTGCAGCCCACCAGGCTCCTCCATCCATGGGATTTTCCAGGCAAGAGTACTGGAGTGGGGTGCCATTGCCTTCTCCGATATATAGACTACAATGTATAAAATAGATAACTAATGAAAATCTACTATATAGCACAGAGAACTCTCCCTGGTGCTCTGTGTTAACCTAAATGGAAAGGAAATCCAAAAAAGACAGGATAAAGGTATACACATGGCTGATTCACTTTGCTATACAGAAGGAACTGACATAGCAGTGCAAAGTAACTATACTCTAAATGAAAAATAGCCAGCTAACCAGAGCTGGTTAGCTCTTTTTAATTTTATCATTATTTTTTTTTTAATTGGAGTATAGTTCCTTCACACTGCTATGTCAGTTCCTGCTGTATGACCAAGTGAATCAGCCATACATATACATGCATGCATACTAAGTCACTTCAGTCGTGTCTGACTCTTTGCAACGCTATGGACTGTAGCCCGTTAAGACCCTCTGTCTGTAGGATTCTCCAGGCAAGAAAACAGGAGTGGGTTGCCATGCCCATCACCAGGGGATCTTCCCAATCCAGGGATCAAACCTACATCTCTTATGTCTCCTGCATTGTCAAGCAAGTTCTTGATCACTAGAGCCACCTGGGAAGCCAGGTGGTTGTTGTTCAGTTGCTCAGTCATGTCAATGCTTTGTGAGCCCATGGAACGCTGCACACAAGGCTTCCCTGTCCTTCACTATCACCCAGACTTTGCTCAAACTCATGTCCGTTGAGTTGGTGATGCCATCCAACAATTTCATCCTCTGTCTTCTCCTCCTCTTTTCTTGCCCTCAGTCTTTCCCAGCATCAGGGTCTTTTCCAATGAGTTGGCTCTTTGCATCAGGTGGCCAAACTTTTGGAGCTTCAGCTTCAGAATCAGTCCTTCCAGTGAATATTCAGGGTTGATTTCCTCTAGGATTGACTTGTTTGATCTCCATGCTTCCAAGTGATTTCAAAAGTCTTCTCCAGCATGACAATTCAAAAGTATCAGTTCTTCAGCCCTCAGCCTTCTTTATGGTCCAACTATCACATACGTACATGACTACTGGAAAAACCATAGTTTTGACTATAAGGACTTTTATCTGCAAAGTGATGTCTCTGCTTTTAAATATACTGTCTAGGTTTCTTGTAGCTTTTCTTCCAAGGAGCAAGCATCTTTTCATTTCATGGCTGCAGTCACTGCAGTAATTTTAGAGCCCAAGAAACTGAAGTCTGTCACTGTTTCCATTGTTTCCCCATCTATTTGCAATGAAGTGATGGGCCTGGATGCCATGATCTTAGTTTTTTGAATGTTGAGTTTTAAGCCAACTATTTCACTCTCCTCTTTCACTTTCACCAAGAGGCTCTTTAGTTCCTCTTCACTCTCTGCCATTAGAGTGGTGTCATCTGCATATCTGAGGTTATCGATATTTCACCTGGCAACCTTGATTCCAGCTTGTGCTTCATCCAGCCCACAATGTACTCTGCATATAACTTAAATAAGCAGGGTGACAATATACAGCTTTGACGTACTCCTTTCCCGATTTTGAACCAGTCCATTGTTCCATATCCAGTTCTAACTGTTGCTTCTTCACCTGCATACAAGCTTCTCAGGAGGCAGGTAAAATGGTCTGGTATTACCAACTGTTTGAGAATTTTCCAGTTTGTTGTGGTCCACACAGTCAAAAGTTTTAGCACAGCCAATGAAGTAGAAGTAGATTTTTTTCTGGAATTCTCTTGTTTTTTCTATGATCCAATGGATGTAGGCAATTTGATCTCTTGTTCCTCTGCCTTTTCTAAATCCAGCTTGTATATCTGGAAGTTCTTGGTTCACAGATAGTTGAAGCCTAGCTTGAAGGATTTTGAGCATTACCTTGCTAGCATGTGAAATGAGCACAATTGTATTTGAACATTCTTTGGCACTGTCCTTCTTTGGGGCTGCAATGAAAACTGACCTTTACCAGTCCACTGCTGAGTTTGCCAGCATATTGAGTGCACCACTTTAACAGCATCATCTTTTAGCATTTGAAATAGCTCAGCTGGAATTCCATCACCACTACTAGCTTTTTTCATAGTAATGCTTCCTAAGACCCACTTGACTTCATGCTCCAGGACTGCTGGTTCTAGGTGAGTGACCACACCATCATGGTTATCTGGGTCATTTAGTTCAGTTCAATTCAGTCACTCATTTGTGTCCTATTCTTTGCAACCCCAAGAACTGCAACATACCAGGCCTTCCTGTCCATCACCAACTCCTGGAGTTTATTCAAACTCATGTCCATTGAGTTGGTGATGCCATCCAACCATCTCATCCTCTGTCATCCCCTTTTCCTCCCACCATCAATCTTTCCCAGCATCAGGGTCTTTTCCAATGAGTCAGTTCTTCGCATCAGGTGGCCAAAGTATTGGAGTTTCAGCTTCAGCATCAGTCCTTCCAATAAATATACAGGACTAATTACCTTTAGGATGGACTGGTTGGATCTCCTTGCAGTCCAAGGGACTCTCAAGAGTCTTCTCCAACACCACAGTTCAAAAGCATCAATTCTTCAGCGCTCAACTTTCCTTATAGTCCAACTCTCACATCCATACATGACTACTGGAAAATGCATAGCTTTCACTAGATGGACCTTTGTGGCAAAGTAATGTCTCTGCTTTTAATATGCTGTCTAAGTTGGTCATAACCTTTCATCCAAGGAGCAAGTGTCTTTTAATTGCATGGCTGCAGTCACCATCTGCAGTTATTTTAGAGTCCAAAAAAATAAAGTCTGTCACTGTTTCCGTTGCTTCTCCACCATTTGCCATGAAGTGTTGGGACCAAATGCCATGACCTTAGTTTTCTGAATGTTGAGTTTTAAACCAACTTTTTCACTCTACTCTTTCGCTTTCATCAAGATGCTCTTTAGTTCTTCTTTGCTTTCTGCCATAAGGGTGGTGTCATCTGCATAGGGATGCAGGTTAGGGAAAGGGAAAATCATTAGATGATTCAGGTATGACCTAAGTCAAATCCCTTATGATTATACAGTGGAAGTGAGAAATAGATTCAAGGGATTAGATCTGATAGACAGAGTGCCTGAAGAACTATGGACGGAGGTTCATGACATTGTACAGGAGGCAGGGATCAAGACCATCCCCAAGAAAAAGAAATGTAAAAAGGCAAAACAGTTGTCTGAGGAGGCCTTACAAATACTTGTGAAAAGAAGAGAAGCGAAAGGCAAAGGAGAAAAGGAAAGACATACCCATTCGAATGCAGAGTTCCAAAGAATAGCAAGGAGAGATAAGAAAGCCTTCCTCAGTGATCAATGCAACAAAATAAAGGAAAACAATAGAATGGGAAAGACTAGAGATCTCTTCAAGAAAATTAGAGATATCAAGGGCACATTTCATGCAAAGATGGGCACAATAAAGGACAGAAATGGTATGGAACTAACAGAAGCAGAAGATATTAAGAAGAGGTGGCAAGAACACACAGAAGAACTATACAAAAAAAGATCTTCATGACCCAGATAATCACGATGATGTGATCACTCACCTAGAGCCAGACATCCTGGAATGTGAAGTCAAGTGGGTCTTAGGAAGCATCACTACAAACAAAGCTAGTGGAGGTGATGGAATTCCAGTGGAGCTATTTCACATCCTGAAAGACGACACTGTGAAAGTGCTGCACTCAATATGCCAGCAAATATGGAAAACTCAGCAGTGGCCACAGGACTGGAAAAGGTCCGTTTTCATTCCAATCCCAAAGAAAGGCAATGCCAAAGAATGCTCAGACTACCGCACAATTGCACTCATCTCACACGTTAGCAAAGTAATGCTCAAAATTCTCCAAGCCAGGCGTCGACAGTAAGTGAATCATGAATTTCCAGGTGTTCAAGATGGATTTAGAAAAGGCAGAGGAACCAGAGATCAAACCTCCAACATCCACTGGATCATCAAAAAAGCAAGAGAGTTCCAGAAAAACATCTACTTCTGCTTTATTGACTATGCCAAAGCCTTTGATTGTGTGGATCACAACAAACTGTGGGAAATTCTGAAAGAGATGGGAATACCAGACCACCTGACCTGCCTCCTGAGAAATGTGTATGCAGGTCAGGAAGCAACAGTTAGAACTGGACATGGAACCACAGACTGGTTTCAAATAGGAAAAGGAGTTCATCAAGGCTGTATACTGTCACCATGTTTATTTAACTTATACGCAGAGGACATCATGAGAAATGCTGGGCTGGATGCAGCACAAGCTAGAATCAAGACTGCCAGGAGAAATATCAATAACTTCAGATCTGGGCTATTAAGCCCATACATATACATACATTTCCTCTTTTTGGATTTCCTTCCCATTTAGGTATAGAGTTAGGTATAGAATGGAGTTCTCTGCTATACAGTAGGTTTTCATTTGTTATCTAAAAAAGAGCTAACTATATGATCCCAGGGGCTTCCCTGGTGACTTAGACGATAAGGAATCTGCCTGCAATGTGAGAGACCCGAGTTCAATCCCTGGGTTGCAAAGATCCCCCAGAGAAGGGAATGGCTAACTGCTCTAGTATTCTTGCCTGGAGAATTCCATAGACAGAGGAGCCTGGTGGACCCCAGTCCAAAGGGTCACTAAGAGTCGAACACAACTGAGTGACTAATACTTTCACACAAAAGAAATCCCACTTCTGGGTATATATCCAAAGGAAATGAAACCTTAAACCCAAACAGATCTCTGCACTTCCAAGTTCACAGCAGCATTATCCACAATAGCTACAGTATGGAAACAACCTAAGTACTGGTCAATGGATGAATGCACAAAGATGTGGTATATATTATTAAATATTTATATACATGGGATATTATTCATATTATGCAATTTATATTATACCTGCAGGTATGTGTGTGTATGTATATATGTGGAATATTATTTAAGCCTTCAAAAAAAAAAAAAGAAATCCTGTCACTTGTAACATAGATAAACCTGGAGGACATTACGCTAAGTGAAATAAGTCAGAGAAAGACAAATACCACATGGTATCACTTATATGTGGAATTAAAAGTCTAATTCATAGAAACAAAGACTAGAAAAGTGATTGACAGGGTCTATGAATGGAGGTAAAAAGAGGAAGAATTGGTAAAAGGATACAAACTTTCAGTTATAAGATGAATAAAGTTTGAGGACCTAATGTATAACATGGTCACTACAGCTGATAACACCATATTGTACAACTGAAATTTGCTATGAGAAGAGAACTTAAAATGTTCTCACCAAAAATTAAAAAGGTAAACATGTGAGATGATGAATGTGTTAATCTCATGGTGGAAATTCTTTCACAATGTATGTGTATATCAAATCACCATGGTGTACACATTAAATATCCTACAGTTTGTCAATTATACATCAATAAAGCTGTGGGAGGAGGACTACAGAGCTATAAAAATAATGAAAGGAACCTCAAAAGTTATCTTCCTCCATCCTTTTGTATCCTGAAAAGAGAGCTGCATCTATGCAAATCTAGGCCACGGTTGCGGCCTTCACAACACAATTGAGAGGACCTTGCTTAGGTCAAGGTATCTCGATCTCTCCCGTACTCACCCACCCTGGTAAAGTCTTCTTTCTCCTCCCCCACCTGAAATGCCTGACATGAGACATATAACTCCAAGTCAGATGATAAAACCAAGGAGCACTTTCTTCAGAAACACCAGATTGAGTAGTATATAATTTTTACATCATCAGAAAAGGAAGGGCCCTGATTGATGTGTGGGATGAAAGAAAAAAGTCTTCTTCTTTTACCACCAACCCTGACCTTCAACACAAAGAAGTTTATAAGGTTTCACTTTTAATACCTGAGTATATCTGAGGACATAGCGATAGAAAAGAAAGTGTCAGAGACTGTGCAGAGAAAAGAAGAGGAATACAAGCCTTACAGGAGTGAGAGTCCTCCTTCAGTTCAGTTCAGTTCAGTTGTTCAGTCATGTCCAACTCTTTGTGACCCCATGGACTGCAGCACACCAGGCCTCCCTGTCCATCACCAACTCTTGGAGCTTACTCAAACTCATGTCCATTGAGTTGGTGATGCTACCCAACCATCTCATCCCCTTCTCCTCCTGCCTTCAATCTTTTCAGCATCAAGGTCTTTTCAAATGAGTAAGCTCTATGCATCAGGTGGCCAAAGTATTGGAGTTTCAGCTTCAACATCAGTCCGTCCAGTGAATATTCAGGACTGATTTCCTTTAGGATTTACTGGATCTCCACTGGAGAAGGGAATGGCAAACCACTTCAGTATTCTTGCCTTGAGAACCCTGTGAACCGTATGAACTGTATGAGTTCTCCTTCAATCTAGCCTTATTCCCTCGTTATCGATTTCTGCCAGGGAATTTTCTTATTTTTAGAAGGTTACATTCATTCTCTAGCTGTTAAACATCTTTAGTAGTATATCATCTGTACCCTGCCACGATTTTCAGTGGACCGTTGACTACTATTACAGATCAGTAACAAAAAGGTATGATCACCTTTCTAATATTAGCAAAATAATGTATTTTATAGCAGCTTGACCCCAAAAGGTGGGAAACCATTGAATAAAGGAAAGATAATCTTGTCCTCTGTTGTATCACCAATGACTAACCCAGTGCCTGGCAGAAGTCACGACTCAATCTTTTTTGAATGGATGGATGGATGGGTGAATGCTTAGTCAGTTAACTAGGTCTATGCTTTTAACAACTGGCTGGATCTAAGGAAACACAGAGTAATAATAAGCAATGGGTAACACACTCCTCCGAGTAATCCTGCAATAAGCACAAAGGCAACATATCAAATGGACAGGTACAAAATAACCCAGAGTTGTATGCATTCATCTTTCACTCATAAAAACTGAAGAAAAACTCATCTGTATTTAGCCCAGTCTTTCAATAGATGCACCCAAGAGAAATAATGATGTCATGAACACTTCTGAAAACAAAGGACAACAAAATGAAATAAGCATTCAGCAAACTGTGCCAGAAACAATAACAAAATCTCTGATTTCAAGAACTGAAACTAAATGAAGAACTCATTCAAATAACACTATCAGGTTATATGTTAATGGCCATAGGGTAATGCTTTCTGGATTCTGTAATTTTGTTAAAATAAACCCCAAATTTTATTTTCATTTATCTGAATCCCAAAGAAGCATGTGGATCAACATAAAACATACACACACAATTATTCTATCTAAAGGTAGCACCAAAAACAAACAAACAAAAAGAACCTGTAGAAAGCAGCATTGCTCAGGGCTTCCCTAGTGTCTCACTGGTAAAGAATCTGCCTACCATAGGAGACGCAGGTTTGATCCCTCGTCTGGGAAGATCCCATATACCAGGGAGCAGCTAAACCTGTGAGCCACCACTATTGATTCTGTGCTCTAGAGTCCAGGAGCCACAAGTACTGAAGTCTGTGAGCCCTAGAGCCCATGCTCCACAAGAGAAGCCACTGCAGTGAGAAGCCTGTGCAGACATTATCCTCCAAATATACATACTTGACTAAGCAGAGCAAGTTTTATAAATTCTGTATTACTTACAATCTACTTTACTGGTGATATACTGCCTTGGGTGTTCAAATATCACAGCAGAGCCTCAAACAAGTTTGTGAGACCCCAGATTTTTGACTCTCTAGGTCAGGCCTCTTTTCTTTATTTATTGCAAACATTTCCACCTCTGGTTACCAAAACTAAAAGTTTTCATTCCTTTCAGGGCCAGGGCCATGATTCCCCCAACAAAATCAATAGAAGATATTGGAGAAAGTTTGTCTTGTGGTCCTGGCCTGAGTAATCTGATTCTACTGCAAAGTCCAGTTGCCATTCAATAAGCAGTTCCCACCAAAGATGTTCCATTTCTCTCATTCTATTTGTATCACCATTTAGACAGTTTTACAGCTCTAGAAGACAGAGACATAGCTAGCATTTCCAGAGTATTATTGATGAGTCCAAGGGGAACCCTTGGTTGAGAATTTGTCATCCCAATAATAGGAGTAGGAAGAACCCCACCAGTAACACTTGTTCCCCAACATGACCTGGCTATCCTTGACTTACAGTAATAGGCTCCTACCTGAACTTTCTGTCTCTTTGCAATTGTTGTTTATTTTTCAGTTGCTAAGTCACATCCAACTCTTTGCAACCCCATGGACTGCAACACACCAGGCTTCCCTCTTCTTCATTATCTCCCAGAGTCTGCTCAAATTCATGTTCATTGAGATGGTGATGCTATCTAACTGTCTGATCCTCTGTCATCCTTTTCTCCTTTTGCCTTCAATCTTTCCCAGGATCAAGGTCTTTTCTAATGAGTTGGCTCCTCGCATCTGGTACCCAAAGTTGAGAAGATCCCCTGGAGAAGGGAATGGCAACCCACTCCAGTATTCTTGCCTGGAGAATTTCATGGACAGAGGAGCCTGGTGGGTTACAGTCCATGGGGTCACAAAGAGTCAGAGACAACTGAGCAACTAAAACTCTTTGGAACAGCAGTGATTAATTTGAATCCTTATCTTTTGCCTATTTATTCACTAGGTTTAAGAGTCAAACTTCTCTTTCTCTTTACAAAGTTTATAATCAAAACTAAGCCACATAGATTAGGGCATGTGAAGATGAAGGATACAATGAAAAGAAACGGTGAATTCTCTGGGTGGACGCTTAGCATATGAGTCTTTCTCCCATTTCCCCCATAAAAGAATGGCTCTGACAGATTCCAGTGCCAGACTTTTAAAAGAAGAAATGTTTGTTGCCATGTGTTTTCCTGGGAGCCCCTATACAATATAATCAAAAGCCACTGTAGCAGAATGGTTTCTACACATAGAGTAAATAAAGCTCTAGGGATGGTACTGCTTTAATTTTCCATTTTATTTTTGTTTTCCAATTTATTTATTTAGTCTCACAATACTCCTTTATTTATTATATAGATGCAAAATCTGTTTTATGTATAATACTTGTACATAAATACTTGTACAATACTTATTATTTGGTCCTACCAAATAATCTTACCAAGGCCTTCTACTGGTAATCTTCCCCCCAAAGATTCAGATAAAATTAGATATTGTGCACTTCATGACTACCCAATCAATAGAGATTTCACTACTGATTTCAGTTTTGGGGTCATACACATAAATCGAAATAGACACACGCGAGGTTAAGGCGATGAAAGTGAGTTGCAAGAAACCAGAGGGTTCAGAACTAGGCTGTGTATTTTGCTTGAGTTAGAGTCACAACGTGCACGGCAAATGTACGGATCTCAGAGTTCACTTACTGTAGTGCAAGGGCTTCTCAACACCTATGTGTCTGCATGGCTGAGGGGCTGGCAGCCTGTGGGACCTTCAAGGCATCACCGGGGCTCATTTCTTCTTGGTCTCTTCTGTTTTCGGTTTGTAATCAGCCAAGGTGGCCTTGGCGTCTTCGGCCAGCACGGAGCAGTGCAGTTGCACAGGCGGGAGGCACAGCTCCTTGGCGATATCTTTGTTTTTGATGGTCAAGTCTTCCTCCACCGTCTTCCCCTTTACCCCTCCAGCTAACAAGCTGGAGGCAATGGCAGAACCACAGCCAGATGTTTTAAACCTGGCGTCCACGATCTTCCCCTTTTCATCCACTTGAATCTGTGATTTCATGACATCACTACATGCTGAAGCCCCCACCAATGCAGTCACAACATTTTTAGATGTCTTGTCAAGGGACCCCACGTTTCGGGGATTTTCATAATGATCAACAATCTTCTTGTAAGCTGACAGCTCCCTGGCGGGCAGGCGTGGGCCGGAAGGAGCAGGGCCAATGCCGCCTGCCACAGACGGCCCACTCCAGCCGTCTTGTGGGCTTGCACCTGCCTCCAATTTATTTTTAATTTGGGCATCAAATTGGGTGCAAAACTGAAAAGTCAGAAAAGAAAATGAATCTCATTTTAAGGAGTTGAAGCCATTCTCCAGCAAATGGCTCCCTGGGATTGGAAGGGGTTGAAGAACCCCAGAAACTACTGAAATAATGACCACAAAATTCAGCAGCTCTCAATGTTAAGCTGATTTAGATGTTATAGAATTTCATTACATTTCTTAAAACTTCTTTAAAACTTAAGCATTTCTGCCAACTGTTTTCACATTTTTATCATGTAATATTAAATATATACAAGAGAATATAGATCATATTTATACTGTTAAGCTTAATAATGAAATAAATCCCAGAGAACTCACATTCAGCTAAAAAAAACTGGAATATTACTAATACTTTGGCATCTATTTGCATATTCCTCTATCATCTTAACCACCTACTTCCCCTGAATGTCATAAAAAAATTACTGAATGATGAATTACTTTGCCATACACATGAAATACTGTAAATCAATTATACTTCAATTTTTTTAAATGTTTTAGAAAAACAACAAGAAGCATGTAATGGAGAAAAAAATTGCTGAATGTTTTACTTCAGGATCTTTTTCCACTCAAAATTATGATTTTAAGTTTCACACATCTAACAAAATACCAGTTTGTAAATTTCACCAATTTATGGTATTCCATTTTGCAAGCATGTCACTATTTATTGGAGAAGGAAATGGCAACCCACTCCAGTATTCTTGCCTAGAGAATCCCATGGACAGAGGAGCCTGGTGGGCTGCTGTCCATAGGGTCGCAGAGAGTTGGACACGACTGAAGTGACTTAGCATGCATGCATGCACTGGAGAAGGAAATGGCAACCCACTCCAGTATTCTTTCCTGGAGAATCCCAGGGACAGAGGAAGCCGGGCGGGCTGCCGTCTATGGGGTCACACAGAGTCGGACACGACTGAACCGACTTAGTACTATTTATTTAGCATATGTGAACAAACTTTTGAGTTATTTAGTTGTTGCCAATTTTTTGCTGTTATGCATAGTACTGTTACGAACATTCATATATGATCTCTAATAGATCTATTCAAAGGTTTCCTTAGGGCATGTTCCTAAAAGTAAACTTGCTCGGTCAAAGGAATAGAAGTGTTCAACATTCTAAATAATGTCTAGATATATTTCCTTAGCTCCACATCCTCACCAACCTTTGTTATTGTCACACTTTTTTTTTAAATCCAGTGTATATAAAATGGTATGTCACTGTGGAGGTAATTTGCATTTTTGTAATTAAATTATTTCTGAGGTTGTATATTTGATCATGTTTGTGTATCTCTGTCTAATCATGTTTGCTCCTTCTTCTTTTGGGTTGTCTGTCATTTCCCTACTGATTTTTTTGGAGTTCTCACTACTCTAGACACAATCCTTTATCAGTTACATGTATTACAAAATTATATGTATTACAAACACCTACCCTAGTTTTTTGTTGTTGTTTTGGCCACGTGGCTTGTGGGATCTTAGTTCCTCCGCCAGAGACTGAACCCATACCCACAGCAGTGAAAGACCAGTGCCTTAACCATGGGACCACCAGGGAATTCCCAACCTTCCCCAGTTTTAGAAGTTGTACATTCACTGCCTTTCTAGTTAACTTCTTATAAAAGTTTTCAGTTTCAGCTGAATTTATCAACATTTTCCTGTGGTGAGCAGTTTTTGTGTCATGACTTCAAAAAATCCTTGTGTACCATTAGGGAGTGAGATATTCTATAATTTTTCTCAAGCTTTTGAATTTCATGTTTCACATCAGTTTTAGACCATATGGAATCAGTTTCTGTATATCAGGTTATGTTCACTCTGATTTAATTTTTTCTATATGGACAACCAATTGTCCCAGAACTTTTGTGGGGAAAAATAAATGCTTTCCCCACTGCTCTGTAAAACCATCTCTCTCCTACATCAAGAACCCCTATAGAACTGTGTCTGTTTCTATGCTCTCTATTCTGTTCCACTAGTTATTTTAATTATCCTTGTCCATGACCACGTTGCCTAAATATATATAGTAAGAGTTTTATAAGTCCTAATATCTGATAGAGCAAGTGTCCCTCGCCTCTAATCCTTTTCTTTAGCAGTGCACTGACTGGGAATTATTTCCTGAACTCTTGTTCTTCCATACAAATTTTACAAAATCTTAGTCAAGCCGTCATGGATCAGTGAAATGGAAAAGTAAGATAATGAAATCTTACTTTTATTACTTCATTCCTTCTGTTTTCTTTGGGGTTCTTTTGTTTTTATAGCTTAAAGTGGAGGCTGCCTGGGACATTAATTCTCAGACTTTCTTCTTTTCTAATAGAAGCTTTAAAGGTTAAATGTGCTATGAGAAACCATTTCAGTTGTGTCTGACTCTTTGCGACCCCATGGTCCGTAGCCTGCCAGGCTCCTCTGTCCATGGGATTATCCAGGCAAGAATACTGGAGTGCGTGACTTCCCTGGTGGTCCAGTGGCCAAGACACTGCAAGGGGCCTGTGTTCAATCCCCGGCCAGGGAACTAGATCCCACACACCGCAATTAAGAGTACACATTCCACAACTCAGACTCAGGGCAGCCAAATAAATAAATAGATTAAAAAAAAAAAAAGAATACTGGAGTGGGTTGCCATTCCCTTTAAATATCCATTTATCTTTATCTTACAAGTTTTGAAAGAATATTTCGCTAGGATTCATTTTTAATTACTCTTATTTTATACTATGGGCTTCCCTGGTAGCTCAGAGGGTAAAGCATCTGCCTGCAATGCGGGAGACCCAGGTTTCAATCCCTGGGTCAGGAAGATCCCCTAGAGACGGCAATGGCAACCCACTCCAGCACTCCTGCCTGGAAAAATCCCATGGACAGAGGAGCCTGGCAGGCTATAGTCCATGGGGTTGCAAAATGATACATAAATTATTTAGAAGTATTTTTTTTAATTTTCAAAGGTATGGGACAATTTATCTTTTTATTTTATTTTTTTTTATTTTTTTTTTTTTTATCTTTTTATTTTAAATGTCTAAATTGAGCAGACATCAGAGAATTGGCCAGCATGGTATCAATTCTTGAAATTTGTCAAGATGGCTTTATGGTCTAGCACATGATCAGTTTCTGTAAATATTTACTGTGTGCTTTAAGGTATTGTATATTCTCTAATAGTTTAGTACAGTATTTTTTTATGTCATGCATTTTGTCTTAAATTTTATTTTGTTCGAAAACTTTTTGAGTTTTCAAACTAATCTAATCTGTTCGAACAAAACTAATCTGTTTGAAACCAACAGGTTAAAAGGATGATACAGTTGGGCTTATCCCCAAAATACAAAGTTGTCTTAGCATTCAAAAATCAATCAGTATAACTCAGCATATTAATAGAAAAACCATATCATCAACTCAATAGGTACAGAAACACAGATTCAGAAAAAGCACTTGATAAAATCCAATATCCATTAATGACCAAAAACAAACAAACAAACAAAAACAGAAGTCTCAGCAAACTAGGAAAAGGCAGAAACTTTCTCAACCTGATAAAAGACATCTACAAAAATCCCACAGCTAACTGTGATTGCAGCCATGAAATTAAAAGACGCTTACTCCTTGAAAGGAAAGTTATGACCACCCTGTTTATTTAACTTATATGCAGAGTACATCATGAGAAACGCTGGACTGGAAGAAACACAAGCTGGAATCAAGATTACCAGGAGAAATATCAATAACCTCAGATATGCAGATGACACCACCCTTACGGCAGAAAGTGAAGAGGAACTAAAAAGCCTCTTAATGAAAGTGAAAGAGGAGAGTGAAAAAGTTGGCTTAAAGCTCAACATTCAGAAAACTAAGATCATGGCATCCGGTCCCATCACTTCATGGGCAATAAATGGGGAAACAGTGGAAACAGGGTCATACTTTATTTTTATGGGCTCCAAAATCACTGCAGATGGTGACTGCAGCCAT
>NW_011494826.1:4643612-4643751 GCF_000754665.1 Bison bison bison | reverse complement strand
CAGAGGATGAGATGGCTGGATGGCATCACTGACTCAATGGACATGAGTCTGACTGAACTCCGGGAGTTGGTGATGGACAGGGAGGCCTGGCGTGCTTCGATTCATGGAGTCACGACTAAATGACTGAACTGAACTGAAC
>NW_011494826.1:4639835-4643512 GCF_000754665.1 Bison bison bison | reverse complement strand
AGGAAGAAGGCTGAGCGCCAAAGAACTGATGCTTTTGAACTGTGGTGTTGGAGAAAACTCTTGAGAGTCCCTTGGACTGCAAGGAGATCCAACCAGTCCATCCTAAAGGAGATCAGTCCTGGGTATTCTTTGGAAGGAATGATGCTAAAGCTGAAACTCCAATACTTTGGCCACCTCATGTGAAGAGGTGACTCATTGGAAAAGACTCTGATGCTGGGAGGGATTGGGGGCAGGAGGAGAAGGGGACAACAGAGGATGACATGGCTGGATGGTATCACCGACTCAATGGACATGAGTCTGAGTGAACTCCGGGAGTTGGTGATGGACAGGGAGGCCTGGCGTGCTGCGATTCATGGGGTCGCAAAGAGTCAGACACGACTAAACGACTGAACTGAACTGAACACCATATTTAGTTCCCTTGTATTTATTGTCATTACTGACATATTGGAATTTGTTCCTCTATGTGTCCCACTTTTTCTGTGCTTTCCCCTCTTGTTGTCTCATTTGCTGTCTCTTGGTACTATACTGTTTGTAATATCTTTAAACTGATCTTCCTATTCACTAACTCTCTTATTGCATATTTAACCATTTAATTATCAAGGGTTTTCTCCCAACAATTTTATTTTTATTTCTAAATGCTTTATTCCTTTAACAAAAATCTGCTGGGTCATTTTTGTCAGTTTCTCATTATTGACAATTTTTGTGATTTCATCTTTTCTTTCTTTTAATCTTTTTATACATGGTTATTTCACACTCTGTTCTGATTGTTTTAGTACCTAAGGTCCTGGATAAGGAGTAGGTCAATCAATTATTTCACTTTTCTGCTGATTCTCAGTCATGGCTGTTTGTTTCCTTGACAGTTTATTGATCTTTTATTATGAGACTACATTTGCTTGAATTTAATCTGTGGGAAAACAATGCATTTCAACTGGGCATGCTCTTCTCCAGCGAAGATTTACCTCTGCTTCTGTAGGGATTCAGGCTGTGACACAAACCTGGAACTGCTTTATTCCCCTCTTAAAGACACAGCCTTAATGTGGGAATTTCAGCCTGGGTTCCTCTTCCTGCTACAAGTCCAGATGTTGACTCCTAGTATTACTATTGTCCTAGAAGGCCTTTCCCTTTCCAATTTGCTTACTCCTTACAGCTCACTTGCTAGGTTTCAGCTCACTTAGGGATGGACTGAGCTAAAAAGTACAATCCTTGAAGATTTTTTCTGACTGCAACGTCATTAATGTACTAAAGTGTGTGTTTTATGAAAGACCTAGTCATTTTGCTATGGCTGGGTCTGTCAGAGTCTTCATCAGAAACTGAAATCCACAGAGTGAGTTTCCAAAAGTATCCATATCATCTACATTTAAAGTAGGTCTAGTAAGTTAAATGAGAGTTTATTGGCTTTTCAAACACCATTTTCAAATTCCAGATTTCACTCATAAGAGCATCTGTAATTTGCAGTGTATTTTTAAACTACATACAATCTCAAATTTTATTGCTTATTAAACATTCTGCTTTAAATGTTTGTTAATTGCTTTAATTCTCTTTTTTAAAATCCCCTCACAGTGATTTTTTTAAACCTCCCATATTAATCTATACAAATTTCTTGAAAACATTTTACTAAAGTTCAAACTTTCTATTAACTCTGTAATAGTGAACATGATCATTAGTAATTTCCTCCATTCTAACTTTCACAATATTTAAAAGGTACATACATGAAAAAATTTTGTATCTTGTTTGAGACAAGATAATTTGTGTACTTCAAACACCCCCTTGATAGATATTCTGGATTCAGCCCATATTTCATAAAGATGTTTAAATATTTTCTTATTTAATTTAACATTACTTTCTGTAGAGGATTCTGCTGTTGATAATGTCATCTCCTATATCTGGTTAGCAAGCTAAAAAGATCAGTCTACATAACTAACCTCACATTTTCTGGTCAGTACATAAACCCTTTTCAGCCTTGACCCCATATAATTGGTGTACTCTATTATCTTGTATAGATCCCGCCCCTAATTAAATTGAGTTATCTTAATAGAGAGAGCACTGAAACAAGTTATGTAAGTTCTTAAATCTAGCTTCTAGTCACTAGAAACAACTCGCTTTGGATTCAGATGACAGACTCTTATGTATTTCCCTTTGGAAAGTGAGACTACAGCAATATTGTTCTACTTATCAAGGGTGCTATAAAGAGAAACAGAGAAGCTTTAATATTATTGTATCTATAAATTCTGAGCCATCCAGAATAAAACCTTTCTCCGCAGTAATTTAGTAAAGAAATATTAAGCAAACATATACAAAACTTATGCATAATAATCCACATAGGAGCTTGGCACAGGGATGGGAATCCACCTGCCAATGTAGGTGACATGGGTTTGAGTGCTGGTCCAGGAGGACTCCACAGCAGCAGAGCAACTGAGCCCATGTGCCACCGCTTCTGAGCCCATGTGCTGAACTGCTGAAGCCTGCACACTCTAGGGCTCGAGAGCCACAACTAAGGAGTTCCTGTGCCACGACGACTGAAGTCTGCACACCCTAGAGCCAGCAAGCCACAATTACGAAGTCCACATGCTGGAACTACTGAAGCCCATGCACCTAGAGCCTGGCTTCAAGAAGAAACCACTGCGATGAGAAGCCTGTGCACCGCAAGAAAGAGTAGCTCCTGCTCTCTGCAACTAGAGAACGCCCGCAAGCAACAATGAAGACCTAGTGCAACAAAAATTTAAAAAAATAAAAAATATTTTTAAAAAAATAATCCACATACACTCAAAAGATAAATCATGGGTTGGTTAGGTTGATTACTAATTTTGCAAAAATATCTATGAAAGTAGATTTCCCTTCAAACTTTAAAAACATGACTTAACTAATTCAAAATGAGGTTTACAAATTAATTAGTGGAAATGTGTTTGTTTTATCATACCTGTGTATATTTACCTTCTTGAAACCAGAGATTCTGTCTTACTCTTCTTTGTGTCCTACCCACAGGATCAAGCATTGTGCCTTGCACAAAATAGGCCCTCAACATACGGTGATTGAAAAAAATTGAACAGAACTCTAATTCATTATCTTCCTCTTCAAAATAATGCCTTCAAAGGACTACAATATAATTTTTATTAATTTATAGTATGCATACACTTCGGAGAAGGCAATGGCACCCCCCTCCAGTACTCTTGCCTGGAAAATCCCATGGACGGAGGAGCCTGGTAGGCTGCAGTCCATGGGATCGCTAAGAGTCGACACGACTGAGCGACTTCACTTTCACTTTTCACTTTTATGCATTGGAGAAGGAAATGGCAACCCACTCCAGTGTTCTTGTCTGGAGAATCCCAGGGACGGGGGAGCCTGGTGGGCTGCCATCTATGGGGTCGCACAGAGTCGGACACGACTGAAGTGACTTAGCAGCAGCATACACTTCAAATGAATATGATATCAACTTTTTAAGGAAAACCCATCTATATGCTTTTGTCACCCCCAGGTGGCAAATGAGAGTGGCCCAAGAGGGAAAATGATTTTTGAACAAATTAACTCCAATAACGTTTCTAGGTTCAGACAATAAAGAATTCACCTGCGAAGCGGGAGACGTGGGTTCAATCCCTGGGTGTAGAAGATCCCCTGGAAGAGGGCATGGTAACCCACTCCAGTATTTTTGCCTGGAGAATGCCATGGACAGAGGAGCCTGG
>NW_011494826.1:4639151-4639678 GCF_000754665.1 Bison bison bison | reverse complement strand
GACACATGACTAAGCGACTTTCACTTTCACTTTTCTAGATCAGGATCTCCCTCCTCTCCCCTTAGCATTTTTTCCCTCCCTTCCACTTTGGCTTCTCAAAGTGGTCTTAAAGAGTCATTTGAGGGGCTTCCCTGGTGGTTCAGGTCCAGTTAAGAATCCGCCTTGCAATGCAGGGAATGCAGGCTCAATTCCTGGTCAGGGAACTAAGATCCCACATGCCGCGGGGCAACTAAGCCTTCATGCCACAACTAGAGAGCCAGAGCACCACAACTACTGCACCCGTGCACTTTAGAGCCTGAGCACTGCAACAAGAAAAGCCCATGTTCCACGAGAAGCCGTTACATCATAACAAAGACGCAACGCAGCCAACATAGCCCTCTGTTTTCGGAGCAGCATCGTACCAAGTATTATTTGCTATAGGATGTGACAGAACGACCCTCAGTTCAGTTCAGTCCAGTCGCTCAGTCATGTCCAACTCTTTGCGACCGCATGAATCGCAGCACACCAGGCCTTCCTGTCCATCACCA
>NW_011494826.1:4630469-4639051 GCF_000754665.1 Bison bison bison | reverse complement strand
ACGGAGGTTCGTGACATTGTATAAGAGACAGGGATCAAGACCATCCCCATGGAAAAGAAATGCAAAAAAGCAAAATGACTGTCTGGGGAAGCCTTACAAATAGCTGTGAAAAGAAGAGAAGCGAAAAGCAAAGGAGAAAAGGAAAGATATAAGCATCTGAATGCAGAGTTCCAAAGAATAGCAAGAAGAGATAAGAAAGCCTTCCTCAGCAATCAAGGCAAAGAAATAGAGGAAAACAACAGAATGGGAAAGACTAGAGATCTCTTCGAGAAAATTTAGAGGTACCAAGGGAACATTTCATGCAAAGATGGGCTTGATAAAGGATCGAAATGGTATGGACCTAACAGAAGCAGAAGATATTAAGAAGAGGTGGCAAGAATACACAGAAGAACTGTACAAAAAAGATCTTCATGACCAAGATAATCACGATGGTGTGATCACTCACCTAGAGCCAGACATCTTGGAATGTGAAGTCAAGTGGGCCTTAGAAAGCATCACTATGAACAAAGCTAGTGGAGGTGATGGAATTCCAGTTGAGCTATTTCAAATCCTGAAAGATGATGCTGGGAAAGTGTTGCACTCAATATGCTGGCAAACTTGGAAAACTCAGCAGTGGCCACAGGACTGGAAAAGGTCAGTTTTCATCCCAATCCCAAAGAAAGGCAATGCCAAAGAATGCTCAGACTACCGCACAATTGCACTCATCTCACAGGCTAGTAAAGTAATGCTCAAAATTCTCCAAGCCAGGCTTCAGCAATATGTGAACTGTGAAGTTCCAGATGTTCAAGCTGGTTTTAGAATGACCCTATACAGGTGTATTTCTTGTATAGTGAGAACAGTGTGATATTGCCCATACATGAATCATGACATGCTTTTAACAGAGATGGGATTTCCTCTAAAGAGTGGGATGTACATAGTGTCAATTATGATGATTGTCTGGTTGTCAACTGCCTAGGGATAGAAGGTGTCTCCTTCATATTGGAAAGCAGGACAGATGATATTTAAGTGGGGTTGGGGATTCCCTACTTGGTGGTCAGCTCTAGAGGAAATCTGCATCTTTGTCTTGGCTCTTCCACATGGGGGCAGGGATGGGGAAGACAGAATGAGAAGGTACCCTCTGAATAGGAAACAAGTCAAGAGGTGTGAAGCCAGAAAGCATAGCAAGGTGCCTGAAAAACTGTTCCAGAGCTTTGGGTACCAAATATTAAAAACCCTCTCAGAGCACGGAATGAGTCAAGGGCTGGGAGCCCTGGGAGCTCCTTAGCTAAGGTAAGATCAGAGAGAAATTTGTACCCTGTAAGACTAATGCATTTTATGTTTATTTTCTTGATTAATTTGCTTTGTGTTCCCTTAGATTTGAGCTAAGTAGCTTTTAAATTTCTACTAATTTTAGCTAAAACAAGTGAGAGAGTTTTCATCTATGCTCAAGTTGGAGTATTAAAAGGAAAGAGGACGCAGAGAGTATATGAAACAGATACCTTGAGAAAACCCGGAGGGAGCAGTGAGGGGACCACTAACCACCTGGAGAATCTCTTTCTCATGATAAAACCATGAAGATTCTTTATAATGTTTAAAAGTGTTTTCTGTTTGTGGGTGTGTGTGTTTGTTTTGGCCACACCATGCACGGTGCAGGATCTTAGTTCCCCAATGAAGGATGGAACCCACACTCCCTGGACTGCCAGGGAAGTCCCTCTTTACACCATTTTTGTAGAAGAAGTTTCCACAGAATGTTTTTTCTGGAGTTATTAAACAATTAAAAGAAGGAAGAATGGCTAAAAAGAGAAAAAAAGTAGGTAAATGCAGGCAGAATCAATGTAAATGTTTAATATTTCCAAGTGTGAACAATTTTTAAAAGCTTGTAAGGCCAGTCAAATCAATGCATTTTATTTTCCTTCTAATCTTTGCCTTTAGGGATATATATTCATTTTAATAAGTAGTCTGATGCCAAAACAGGGTCATGGTTATGAATATAGCCTGATAAATGCAGTGGTAATATGCTCATATTATTTTATACATTGTTAAAGTTCATAATTATTCATACTCTGCTGCAATAAAATTCTCAATGATTATATCAGAAAAAGGATAGTTACATCTAGCCTCTTACTGAAAAATCATGCTTTTAAAAATACCTTGATTTTCTGCAAACATATAAAATGTCTTTGAAATCTCCACATCCCAAGCTACAAGCTTGCTTCGACAACTGCACAAACCACCACATATGGAAAGCCCTGCTTGGACCACTTCTCACAGGATTGTCAACCCTGGAGTATGAGCCCAGATGAAACACTCAAAACCAATCCTTTTACCTAGAACTCTGAACAACCTACTCAGGACAGACCTGGCACTGTTTCCTATAAATCAGGTATTTGTTAGCCTGAGGCTGAGTACCTGGTTGCTGCCTCTAAAAACTATTCTTAAGAAATAATTCATCTCAATAATGACAAAGTATCTTTTGCATCGTGACATAACTAGGCTTATCATGGTGATAATTTTGAAATGTATAAAAAATATCAAATCACTATGTTGTGTACCAGGAACTAACACAATGTTGGCAGTCAGTTATACTTTAAAAACAAACCCATAGAAAAAGAGATCAGATTTGTGGTTATCAGAGGCAGGAGATAAAAGGAGGAAAAGCTGAAGGAAGGCTGACAAAAGATACGAACTGCCAGTTATAGATAGGTAAGTACTAGGGATGTAATGTACAACATAATTAATGTAATTAACACTGCCGTATGGTATATATGTGGAGAAGGAAATGGCAACCCACTCCAATATTCTTGCCTGGAGAATTCCATGGACAGAAGAGCCTGGAGGGCTCCAATACATAGGATCACAAAGAGGCGGACATGATTGAAGAAACTTAGTACATGATATATACGAAAGTTTTTGAAAGAGTAAATCCCAAGAGTTCTCATCACAAGGATAAAAACATTTTATTTTTTATCTACATAAGATGGTGGATGTTCACTAAATTTGTTGTGGTAATCATTTCACAGTATATGTAAGTTAAGTCATCATCCTGTACACCTTATATTTTCACAGTGCTGTATATCAGTTATATGCCAATAAAACTGGGAGAATAAAAAAGAAAGAATTCATTTAACCAGCAAGCTAAAATTATAGAAATATGCTTGATCATATACACATAAAATAACTGAATGCTAGTGTGGCATGTGTGATATATAAAAGACAGTTCACCACCTCTTACAATGTTCTCTATACTTTTGGATCTCCTACCACTTTCTTTTCTATAAATATCAAAAGAATGATGAGCATATACATACACACACACACACACACACACAAATACACACACACACACACACAAATACACATACACACACATACACACACGACTCCCAAGCATAAATAGCAACTTTGCATTTCTCTAAGCTAGGGTTAAGTTCTCTTTCCTAACTTTCACTGTCCTTTCTCTATAATTGTTTTGTTGCTGTTGTTGTGTGGTTGCCTTTTGTTTGTTTATTTGGCTGCACCTGATCTTGGTTGCAGCAAGCAGGATTTTCCATGTTTATTGTGGCATGTGAGATC
Organism: Bison bison bison; assembly: GCF_000754665.1. Classification (NCBI taxonomy): domain Eukaryota; kingdom Metazoa; phylum Chordata; class Mammalia; order Artiodactyla; family Bovidae; genus Bison; species Bison bison. Next base: position 4,635,499 of record NW_011494826.1, on the reverse strand, counting down.
TCTAGTTGCATGCAGGATCTAGTTCTCTGACCAGGGATCAAACCCAGGCCCCCTGCATTGGGAGTGCAGAGTCTTAGCCACTGAACCACCAGAGAAGCCCCCTGTAATTTTTTTGTGATCCTTTCCCATCTTCTACCTTGTGTATCTGTTATTTATGTATTTATCATAAATCTTCTACTAAAATTTATACAAAATCTACTTATTATCTGAATCATCAAATACTTAAGCATACATATAAATGAATGAATAAACAAAACCTCTGAATATGTACAAAGCTAAATCCTTTTGTCATCACGAACCATTATATGAAATTTCGTAAGTGTCTAAGAATGAGTTTTACCAAGCAGTCTAACTTTCCGGTGCTGAGCAACAAAGATACAAAAAAAATGGGAAGAATCAATTCTATAACAATGTTTAATTAATTGTGACTGTATCAATAAATAAATGCCCTATGATAAGAAAGCATACCAAAACACTTAAGAGTGAATGTTAGCTATCTTTCTTGAACAGCAGAATTTGTAGCAAAGTTTTATGGTAACATATCATAATATTGTGATTTTAACTATTTATGAAATACCACTGGCTATGTGAACATTAAGAGCAGACATATGTTGACTAATCTGAGTGCTGAGTAATTTACTGTAAGGAAATGGCAATCCACTCCAGTGTTCTTGCCTGGAGAAGCCCAGGGACGGGGGAGCCTGGTGGGCTGCCATCTATGGAGTCACACAGAGTCGGACACGACTGAAGTGACTTAGCAGCAGCAGCAACTTACAGAACACACAAGTACTTAAGAACAGAGATCTATCATAAATGCCAGAGAATGTATGATGATTTCAGGACAAGCCAACAAAGTGACTTACCATAACAGGTAATCAATGATTGAAATTGCCTCTGTTACTGAGGCAAAATTAAATCCAAAGCATTTTCAAGAAGAAAGGCCAAAATTTGTACTCATTCTTAACATGATCAGAGTGAAAAGCAGTATGAACCTCCTAAACCTCATACTACAGTATCACAAGTAACAGTGGACAGTTCAAATTTACAACACTCCACTGGATCTTTAATATTATACCCACGTAACAGCTCCCCAAAATAAGTCACATAAACTTGCTTCATAAATGTGGCCTTGAGATGAGATCTTTGACTCCTCTTTGACTTTCTCATTCATCCATTCTAGCTGCCTTATGAATTGAAAAGTTATTTGAGGATTGAGAAAATAATAAGAAAATATTCTCTGAAAAGAAGTGCATACTGGGAAGACCAAAAAAAAATGATTTTGTGAATTAAAGTGCAGGTGAAGAGCAAATATTTCTCTCATAAAAATTACATGAGCTCTTAAGAATCCTCAATGGAGCTATTAAAGAAAAATATCTCTGAGGTTTCTCTACAATGCTGCTTAAAGAATGCTTTTCCCCATTCATTTCTGATTTACCAGTAAAAGAAAGAAACTAAGCATCTTGATTTCAGTACCAATTATGAGGTCCCCACACTGCCAAAAGATATGTCATCTGAACAAAGGCATGCTTTTCAAACATGACTTTCTACTGGAATTCCTATGTTATTGAAATTCCTATGTTATTGTAGAGAGAATCCTAGGACGAGGCATAACTGAGAATTCCAGATAAGAAAGGAGAGATAATATCACTATCACTTCAGCAGAGGAAATTAAGAGGTGCTGCAAATATATACATATATATAGGAAATGCCTGCAGAGGACTGTGGAAAAAACATCCATGAAATTAAACACATACACATACAGATGTGTACACACAACTATTCATGAAGGAAGGAAAATGGATTGTCACAGAAACAGACCAAACAACAAGTGACAGAGAATGACAGCCTTCTGCCCCATGCACGCTGCCTCGCTGGGAAAAGATGTCAAAAGTACAATCTTTCAAAACCTAAATATAAGGATAGTCAAAATGGTCTTAGAAAAACAAGGGAAAAGCTGTCAGAAAGAGAAAATTGAAGTTAAATGATATATTTGGTCTCATTTTTTAATCAAGATATTAAAAAATTAAACATGGTTTTCCTATTGGAATCTAGAATTAAAAACCTCTTTATATATATATTTTTTTCAAGTAACATGTCATGTGTTTACATATAATATGCATCATACAAAGCGGGGAATAATTCACCAGCACATCAGTTACTATGCTGCTGCTGCTGCTAAGTCACTTCAGTCGTATCCAACTCTGTGCAACCCCATAGATGGCAGCCCCCCAGGTTCCCTGTCCCTGGGATTCTCCAGGCAAGAACCCTGGAGTGGGTTGCCATTTCGTTCTCCAATGCACGAAAGTGAAAAGTGAAAGTGAAGACGCTCAGTCATGTCCGACTCTTCGTGACCCCATGGACTGCAGCCTACCAGGCTCCTCTGTCCATGGGATTTTCCAGGCAAGAGTACTGGAGTAGGTTGCCATTGCCTTCTCCGTCAATTACTATGAGTTTGTTCTATAAACTCAGTAATAAACAGGCATGTTGAAACAGATAAGGAAATGGGAATTGTTTCTTCTCTTGCAGAAAAGCAATAAGCTAAGAGGCTCATCTTGGGAGAGTCCAAGCAAATTCACCATGTTCCCAAGTCTGTCCCGTCAGCACCATGGGGACCACCAAGCAGTTTCCCACCAGCTGGAAAGCCCAGGTACTGGCTTCCAGATATTATGGGAGGAAGGGCTGGGGATGTGAGGAAGGCCCACCAATACCTTAATCACAACATCTGAGAAACCTTCGTTTTTGTTCTTATTTCTCACATGTTCTTAAAACCTAGTACCTGGTATGCATAATAGTATTGAGCTATTAAAGCCACAATCTTCCACCCTACAGAACTATTGTTACAGTTTTACAGCACGGATGAATTTCCATCTTCTGTGGAAATATAGGAAAGGCCAAAATTAAGTTTTCCAGTAGTCATGTATAGTAGTGAGAGCTGGACCATGAAGAAGGCTGAGCATCAAAGAATTGATGCTTTTGAACTGTGGTATTGGTGAAGACTCTTGAGGGTTCCGAGGAGAGCAGGAAGACCAAACTAGTCAATTCTAAAGGAAATCAACCCTGACTATTCGTTGTAAGGACTGATGCTGAAGCCGAAGCTCCAATACTTTGGTCACCTGATGCAAAGAGCCGACTCATTGTCAGCTAGGAAAGACCCTGATGCTAGGAAAGATTGAGGGCAGGAAGAGAAAGGGGTAACAGAGGATGAGATGGCTGGATGGCATCATTGACTCAATGGACATGAGTCTGAGCAAACTCTGGGACACAGTGAACACAGGGAGGCCTGGGGTGCTGCAGTCCACGGGGCTGCAAAGAGTCGGACACGCCTAAATGACTGAACAACAACAAAATAAGTTTGATTTGTTTAGATATCCTCAGTTGGATTTCTCAAATACATAAAGTAGAATTTCTTCTGATAAGAAATATTGAAATTTGATATTAGTCTCAAAATATTTTAAAAACAGCTAACCCAAATGAAAATATTCCAAGTAGGTTTTCATAAGCAATCAGAAATTTTTAAGCTGCCATTTTGGAGCAGAGAAATACATTAATATTCAAACAAAAAAACTGTATCAACCTAAACAGAGATCATGTTCAAAAATTAGTTTATATATATATATATATATATATACACATATGTGTGTGTGTGTGTGTGTGTGTGTGTGTGTGTATACTGTGTGTGCTGAGTTGCTTCAGTTGTGAACTCTTTGTGACCCTTTGGACTACAGCCCTCCAGGCTCCTCTGTCTGTGGGATTATCCAGGCAAGAATACTGAAGCTGGTTGTCGTGCCCTCCTCCAGGGGATTTTCCCGACCCAGGGATCGAATCTGCCTCTCTTAAGTCTCCTGCATTAGCAAGAGTGTTCTTTACCACTAGCACCACCTGGGAAGCTTTGCTATTATCCAATTTTGAATTAAAAGTTAGAACACTTTGTCATGTTTATAGTCCAAAGATGCTGAATACAGCCCTGGTAGAATTATGCCTGAGATAAGTATAATGCATTTTTTATCATCCTGAAAGCATTTATTCCCTTAAAAAATACAAAGAAGTAAAGATAAACCATTATCCTTCAAAAATCAAACTGCATTTTTGCTGACAAGGTAAAAGACTTATTGAAATAGGCAAAGGGCACTATGCACTTATAGAAGCAGGCTTTCTTCAATGCTTGAGAAATGTGAAACACACCCAACTTTCCCAGTCTACCAGTGCATACCTCTCAAGGGGTGTTCTGTCTTCAGAGCCAACTGGAAAACTCCTCAGAAGCAGACCTCCTATTACAAGTTGAATTGTGCACCTGCCCCCACCCCTACCCCCCAGTGCAAATATGTGTTTAAGTTCTAATCCAAACACTTGTGAATATGATCTTATTTGGAAATAGCGTACCGGCAGACGTAATCAAGTTAAGATGTAATTAGTAGAGCGAGTCCTAACCCAATGGTTGATGTCTTTATAAGACAAGGGAAATTTGGCCATAGAAACACAAAGGAAGGAGATATGAAGGAGGAGGCAGAAGCCGTAGTTCTGCTGCCACAAGCCAAGTAACGCCTGAAGGACCAGAAGCTGGAAGAGGCAAGGATGATCCCCATCCAGAGGCTTTGGAGGGAGCACAGCCCTGCCTACACCTTGATTTCAGGTTTCGAGGCTCCAAAACCGCAAAAGAACAATGTCTGTTGTTTAAATCACCCATTTTGAGGTACTTTGTTACAGCGGTCCTAGAAAACGATACACACCATTCGTCATCACGTTGTAGTGATGTAAAGGAAAAGACACGACAGGCTACCAAGCAGAAACGAATTTTCGGTTCATCTGGGCCATGCTGCTGCTGCTGCTGCTAAGTCGCTTCAGTCGTGTCCGACTCTGTGCGACCCCATAGATGGCAGCCCACCAGGCTCACCCGTCCCTGGGATTCTCCAGGCAAGAACACTGGAGTGGGTTGCCATCTCCTTCTCCAGTGCATGAAAGTGAAAAGTGAAAGTGAAGTCGCTCAGTCATGTCCGACTCTTCGTGACCCCATGGACTGCAGCCCACCAGGC
>NW_011494826.1:4629667-4630369 GCF_000754665.1 Bison bison bison | reverse complement strand
TCCTTCTCCAATGCATGAAAGTGAAAAAGTGAAACTGAAGTCGCTCAGTTGTGTCTGACTCTTAGCGACCCCATGGACTGCAGCCCACCAGGCTCCTCCATCCATGGGATTTTCCAGGCAAGAGTACTAGAGTGGGGTGCCATTGCCTTCTCCGATCAACACATCACAGAGATTCAAATTTGAAAGGTAGACAACTTTACCTCACATGATCCTGTTCTAGGTAAAAATAAACTATCCTCCCCTGGGTCCATTGCTATGGAAAAATTAAAATTCTTCACCCAGTCACAGCCTCAAGCTGCACTTATATTCCTGGACAAGGTGGGAAAACATGCATTGAAAATGAATGCCTCTAGGCATCTATTGATTTATCAATTTAAATAAGTATAGTCACTTCTGTTTTCAGAGGGTTTGACAGACCAGCGTAAAACTAACAACATTATTAACACATACTGCTGCTGCTGCTGCTAAGTCACTTCAGTTGTGCCCGATTCTGTGCAACCCCATAGACGGCAGCCCACCAGGCTCCCCTGTCCCTGGGATTCTCCAGGCAAGAACACTGGAGTGGGTTGCCATTTCCTTCTCCAATGCATGAAAGTGAAAAAGTGAAACTGAAGTCGCTCAGTTGTGTCTGACTCTTAGCGACCCCATGGACTGCAGCCCACCAGGCTCCTCCATCCATGGGATTTTCCAGGCAAGAGTACT
>NW_011494826.1:4620980-4629567 GCF_000754665.1 Bison bison bison | reverse complement strand
GTGAAAGTGAAGTCGCTCAGTCGTGTCCGACTCTTCGTGACCCCATGGACTGCAGCCCACCAGGCTCCTACGTCCATGGGATTCTCCAGGCAAGAGTACTAACACATACTAATTAAATATAAAAACTGCACTCCCTTTTACTTAGGAGAAAAGGTGTGCTCATTCAAAATCTTGTCTTAAGCCCAACAATGTAGCAGAAAGAATATTTTTAAACCAAAACGTCTTTCAAAGCCTTGACAAGGATTATAACTTAGATCAAAAGTGACAAAATATATTCTCAAAAAGAAGCTGGAACTGAATCGTGTAGAAGAAAAGCACTAAAACTCCAGGACATCTCAGGCAAGTTAAGAAAATTCTCACACATCTCAATACAACTTCCATCATCAACTAAATTTAGAAAATTATTGCAGTTTCACAAGTATGGATTATTCACAAATCCATTTTTTTCCCTCTGATTCAGTGAGCTCTGCCGGCAAAGCTGTCATCTGTAACTCCGGTTAATTTGGGGAAACCTGGTCTTTCCAGATGGCATCAAGGAGGGCAGACAGCTAATGTGAGTCTACATTCCAAGTTCTGATCTTAATGTGGAGAGCAAGAGCTCTTAGCCTCTGAGCTTGCTTTGATCCATTTCTTAAACCAGCACTCCACAGAATTCACATTCCTCTTAAAATGTCATGTTTCTCTGCCAGAGAACTACCAGCATTACCCTGAAAGTCTGCAATAGAGACTGTGAGCCTGCTGAAAACCTGGCTGAACCACCTTCCCTCTTACAGAGTAGATAAAATAACAGCACACCCTATGTCTTCAATGCTTCAAACCCATGGCTAATTTAGTGCCCAAGAGCTTACCTATCTCCAAGATTAGTTTACAAATCACTGGGCATTTTTCAATCCAGCCAGGAGCTGTTCACCTGCCAAAGTGCTGATTAATTAAACGACCTTTCATTATATCTCCAGTTTTCTCATTTGTGGATGTGCAGCTGTACCTCAAGCATCTTTTTCATGCTCAAAGCCAATGTCTTGCAAAGTAAAATTTGGCATGAATTTCTCAGCCTTAAGAGGTGAGAAGACTGCCCATCTCCAAAAAGTGGAACATCTAACCCAGAGATATAATTAAGGGAGAATGACCCAGCATTAACCACTAGAGCACTGTTACAAAAATACAATCCACATTAAAATTTTTGCCCAAGAAAATCCAGTGGGGAAACTCAAGTTTTCCATTTAAACCAGGTTTTTTAACTCAGCTTGCACACAGAAATCGTCTCAAGAAACTCTTGGAAATGTTGATGCCAGATCTCATCCCAACTGAATCAGAATCACTGGGAGAAGGACTTGGGTATTAGAATCCTTTAAAAACTCCCCAAGGTGATTCTAACATTCAACCATAATTGAGAGTTACTAATGGAGAGCAGGGGTCAGTGAGTTTTTTCAGGCAAGGGCCATCCCATAAATATTTTTTCGTGGGCAGTTAGTCTCTGTCACAACTACTCAGTTCTGCTGTGCTGGCACATAAATAACCACAGACAACACACAAATGAACAAATGTGGCTGCATTCCAACAAAGCTATAATTAGGAGCACTGAAACTTCGATTTTATAAAAACTTTTACGTCTCACGAAATACTATTCTTGTTTTGATTTTTTTCCCCCAATCACTTGGAAATGTAAAGATCAATCTGAGCTTGTCATACAAAAATAGATGTCAACCTGGATTTGGCTGGGCCACAGTCTACTGGCCCCTCATCGACACTAGAGACTGAATACACTTCTCCTTGATCTTTTCTCAAAAACAACATTTGCTCAGTGACTCACTGTATCTGTCCTAGAAAAGATCCCCTTCAAAGCATGGATACCTTCAGATTCAAGTTGGTCCAGGCCATAGGAGGCAGCTGTGTTAACATAGCTAAAGGATGGAGCTGCAGTTCTTCTTTCAGAAGACGCCTCAGGATCAGCAAGTGCTGGGGAAGTGCTGGGTGCCTCCTCCGTTATTCCAGGGGGCGTCACTGGAGAACCCAAAATTGGTGTGAACAACTCCTCATTTGGTCCTGTGACTGTATCCATTACGTCTGCCAAACACAAGAGAGATGACTTGACCAAAGATGATCCGAATGAGAAATGTATACATTTAAATATACGTTTTTACTTTTTAAGCAAGAAATGACTAATGAAACCAGTATCTCACGTACAGTAGATTTGGCACTTAGACCAGTTCCATCTCCTACAATGCATCGATTCAGCTACCCAAGGCAAATACTTATCTTCCAGGAAAATACACTACCTCAAATCAGAACTCTGGTTTCAAATTTTAATCTCCCATTTATTCTATTGACAATATTATGGATTTTATAGGATTTTATATAACCTATTGGGGCTTCCCAGGTGGCTTAGTGGTAAAGAATTCATCTGCCAAGCAGGAGATGCAGGTTTGATCTTTGGGTTGGGGAGATACCCTGAAGAAGGAAAGGGCAACCCACTCAAGTATTCTTGCCTGGGAAATCCTATGCACAGAGAAGCCTGGTAGGCTACAGTCCATAGGGTCCCAAATGAGCTGGACACAACTTAGCGACCAAACAATAACAACATAACCTATTACTAAAGATAGAAAATTTAACAAAATTTGTTTAAATATACACCAAAGATGACTTTGGTGACATAAAGAACCTGCCTGCCAATGCTGAAGACATAAGACATGGGTTCAATCCCTGGGCTGGGAAGATTCCCTGGAGGAGAGCATGGCAACCCACTCCAGTATTCTTGCCTGGAGAATCATAAGGACAGAGGAGCCTGGCGGGCTACAGTCCACGGGATCACAGACAGTTGGACACAACTGAAGCGAGTTACCATGAGAAGATAACTTTCAAAAGTCAAGTCAAAGAGTAAAAGTTTAGATCTGTGTCTGGAATATGCTCAGTTTTAAAGCAGCGAAATTAGCCCCAGGTATCCCCAAACCTAGAAGCTCTAGAATAGCAGCATTTTTCCAAGCCTAGTTGATCATCATAATCTTTTGAGGTAATTTTGAAATGTTGATTTTCATGCTTTCCGCATAGCCCAACTTAACTGAATCAGAACCTCCTTGGTGATGAAGCCTGAGAAACCATTTGTGAAAGCTTCCAGGATATGGGTCAACAGATTAGCATATACATTGCTGTTGGCAGTATAAATGGAAGCAATCTTTTTGGAAAGCAGTTAGGCACTGCTTCCTAAAGGCAAATATTCATATGCCCTATTCCTACATATATATACCCAAGAGAATCTCCTACACACATGCAATGGAGAGTACGTAAAAGAATATTCATGGCAGCTATGTTCACAATAGCGAAATCTGTAAACAACCCAAATGCAAATCAGTAGAAAAGACTGGATGAAGATGAGATAAATAAACCGTGATATATTTTCATAGTGCAATATTACAAGCAGTCAAACCAAAAGAACCACAGTAAAGAAATAGTAGCCATAGAACAGCAAGTTAAAAAAAAAGTCCCCAAAAGGCTATCCACAGCACAATACTGCTTTTATAAAGTAAAAAACTAAAACTTTTAAACATATAATATCAGGAGTACATCCAGACACAGTGAAACGAAAAAGAAGCCAAGGAAATGAAGATCCAGGTTAATGGTTAACAGAGGAGGAAGGGGTTTAGACGGGAAGGATCGTGGGTTACCTGTAGGTTACTGACAAGATCCTAGGGGTTTTGTGGGGAGAGAGGCAGGCATGCAGGATTAGGAGGTATTTATTAGTCAAAGATAACTCAGGTAATAAATAAAAGTATGATTTACTGGGCTGGCCAAAAAGTTTGCTCGGGTTTTTATACGATGTTATGGAAAAACCCAAATGAATTTTTTTGCCAATCCAATACTTAGGCCAATGATGAAACAGAGACATGAAGCCAAAAAATAGTAACTAAATAATAATAATAATAATTTTTGTAATTCTCAGGTGATTCTGATGATCACTCAGATTCAAAAACTTCACTGTCCTTAAGATCTCAGAGCATCTGAGGGTCTCCTATATATTAATGTAGAAAGTTCTCTGTATACATTTGTTAAAACCCTGAAAATTACCTATAAGACAGGTAGGCATTATTTAAAGATGAACAAACCAAGGCCTGGAGACATTAAGAAACTTTCTTGAAGCCACAATACTAGTGAGGGTCAACGCTGGGATACAAACCCAGGTCTCTTCTGATTTCATTCCCCTGGTTCTTGCTGGTTTTACCCCCAGGCCATTTGCCTCCCTCATTCTATTCCTTATCAACTCAGAAAAGATCCACCCCGAAAACACTGAGTTCAATTCCCTCTGTTACAGACCTTCCACAGCAGGAGTAACTTTGAAAGAGACAGGGATGGGTGTCGTTGAAACCACAGTGGCCAGAGGCTCCCATCTTCTTGACAGCTGAGTAGCACGAGGAGCATCCACTGTGGCCGAGGGCAACGCCCTCCCTCCCTTGGTCTCGTCCTCGCCTCTGGTGACCTCGAGGGTGGCAACCTGCTGCTCCTGCGTCACCAAAGACACCGTGGCTTCTGCTGCTTGAACAGCTGTTGTCATCTCTTGAGTGATGATGTCTTAAAAGCGAAGAAACAACGTTTTTAAATAGACTAAATCCCTATACCTGAAAAAGTCACTATATAACTAATAATTTAAAGAAAAGCAGACTGTCATTTCAGGGAATGAGAAGGCAGAGGGATGGCTCAGAAATGAACTGCCAGTAAATAAAAGTTTCCAGTGTTGCTGTTTTCAGGAGTGGTGAATCAATCTAAGAAGTGGTGAATCAATACAAGACAGAGATAAAGACAATAATACAAAACACATAAAATAAAATTTAAAATAAGAAATCAAGTTAAGTTTCCCTTTATGAATATCAACATAATCAGTTTATTTAGAAAGACATTATACAGAACTAAGTTCAAAAACTCTCCGAAGCATTTATATATATCAATATTCACATTTGCATCCCTGAAGGGGACAGAAAGTTGGCATTTTGAATTAAAGGAATACTAGTTACAATAACTAATGTTTACTGAGTTTCTATTATATGCCATACACACACATTGCTAAGCACATGATGGGCATTATCTTATCCTTCCCTATGTAAGGGGAGGAAGGTACTAACATCATTCCATGGAAGCCATGTATCACAGTGGCCAAGAACACAGGCTCCAGATCCAATTTGCCTGAGTATCGATTCAGATTCAGCCATCTTCTATCTGCGTGACTCTGAATGAATTACTTAATGTTTCTGGACCTTGAGCTTCCTTAAGTTGTAAAGTGGAAATAATAACAGTATCTACCCCATAGAGTTTTTACAAAAATTAAATTAGATAACACGAGTAAAACACTTAGTACACACCCAGTACTTGGTAAGTATTCAATAAATGTCAGCTAGTATTACCTCATTTTCCAAATGACTTAGGTGTAGAGAAGCTAAGGAACCTAAGTTTACATAGTTAGCTCTCTTAACCACTGTGCTAACTGTACTTATCCCTCAACAGATGAATGGATAAAAAGATGAGATACACACACACACACACACACACACACACACACACAGAGGACATTGTTCGGCCGTGAGAAAAGAAATCTTGCCATTGCCCAAGGAACAACTTAGAGTGGCCTGTGTAAAAGATCTGCATTTGCTTTTCAACATGAAAAAGAATGAGATACACCTGTGGGGTAAGATGTATCTATTGCAGGTCCACTTTCTTTACATTATAATCCCCCCAAATACATTATTAAAGACTATTTATAGTTATTTAGATTATAGACTATTTATAAGGGTTAATATTTGCCCCCTTCTTAGGGAGAGGTTATGTTGGAAATTTCAAATACTGAGCCACTAGGAAAACATAATTTCTAGAAGATGTTATCGTCTCTCTTTTTTTAAACAGTAATTTTAGATACTCAGCACATTACCATAGGTAATAAAAAAAGCTCCTTCTTAAAAGCAGCTGAAAGATTTTTTCATAGTTTTTATTAATGGCATCATTGTTTTTCCTATTACTCAAAAACATTTCTCCTCAGAAATTATTTGCTTTAAAATAGTGTTTGTATATTTTTTTAGTACAAGCATTTCCATTTCTTGGTCTCCAATCAGTTTAGGCTACTTTTTCTTTGAACTGGAGATTTTTATATTTGAAGGACTGATATACGTGACTATAAGACAACCTTACATGTGCTTCATATTTTCTCTTTGTGCCACTCTTTTTTTCTTTTTTTCTGAAATAATACTAGTATCTTCAGCACCTAGGACAATGCTCTATTTGCCATAAAAATACATAGTTTTACCATTTAAAGCAGTATGCATTCTCCATGTTGCCCTCATTTTTGAAAGCATAATGAACACTTCTAAGGAAAAAATATGTCAAAATAAATGTTCACTCTATGGTCACAGTTTCACAAAACAGTAAGAAATATAAAAAGGGCACAGCACTTCAAATAAGAGACTGCTGTTAAAGACAGAGTGAGAGCTAGAAATAGTAATGGGAATTTTTAAAGTAACATTCAAAATTTCTCCACATCTCTCATTCTTTCCAGTTCCCACAGAAAAAATATATACACAATAATTATTATAGATTACTTTTAAAACCCGATTTTTTTTTTTTGGCCACACCACACAGCATGTGGGACCTTAGTTCCCCAACCAGGGATCAAACCCATGCCCCCTGCAGTGGAATCATGGAATCTCAACCACTGGACCACCAGGGAAGTCCCCTAAAACCTGATCTCCGAGTGAACAGCTGAAGAAGCAGATGAATCAGAGGACTGACTCTAACCCCAGGATCCTCATCAATTCATAATATGCAAAAACTCCAAGAAATCATTGTGTTCCCTGAAGAAGAGAATGTGCTAAGTAAGTCCCTGGGCCCTAAAATGATTGGCACTTGAGGGGCTGACTTCTGAAAAGTACTTGTAATCACCAGGAAATGGGCAGACAAACTTTTGACTATTCTTTCACTACTGTCATCGATAATCTCAATTTTTCACATTATTTTTAACACTATGAAACAACCGAAAAAGTAAAAATTGAAAGGAATTATTTGACACTCCTCTCTCTTTCTCTCTACCAAGAATACTTAGAAGCTTTTTGATTAATTTGGACAAGGCAGGCAGGCAGACTGGATAATTCTAGTCTGGATGGTTCTCTATCTTCATTTACTCATTCAACAAAGAGATACTTATTGAGTACCTACTATGTGCCATACATTGTTCTATGTGCTAGAAAGAAAAAGAAGCTGCCTATTAAAATATTATAGTTAAGTGAGGAAATTATGACTAAGTAAGGAGTATATTCAATAATTTTTTAAAAAATCATATAATTGCCAAATTTATTTTCTTTTTAAGTTACATTAGTAGAAGCTAAGGCAAATCAAGTATAAGAATCATGGATTCAATTGTGCAGTAAATTATCTGGGACTATGTGATTAATGCTTCAGGAATGTCTTATAGTATTATGGAGAACTGAAGTAAACTTCTTGTTTGGTCATATCTAATATCATCCTGGTCATTTGGACCCAACTTTTTAAATGAAATTTAAAAACCAACTTACAAAATAGTTTTGGGAAGCTTCTATGAAAACTTCCAGTATACTAGGTCTTACAGTCTTTAAAAAAATAGATTGGATATGTAAAATTCAATTTTTATCATTTTAATTCAATCTCCATAACACTTTATAAAACACGTTACTAATTTGATATTTTCCATTAATTAAGCCACTTAGCTGAAGTAACAGCTGTACATATTCCAAAACAATTTGGAATGAGCATATGCCTATTACACTAAGTTTTTCCTTCCCCATGCTGTTATCTGACCAACTACACCCAATCCAAGAAAAACATCATTTATCAGCAACAAATGCAAGGATTGACATCTCATAACATTCACAGATGTAGAGGCCAAGAGGAAGTAGAAAGTACAGAATCAAGCCAGCAGAGAGGATTGATCTGTATTGTGGGGGGGTTTCCCCCTTATTTCTAGATGAGTTTCTTTTTGGGAAAACAAAGTCAAAGAACTCACATAGTTAATACTATGAGATAAATATTTACCTAAGGCTTTTTGGTAATATCAGGGATGTGAGTATTTTTTACAACAATGTGTAAATAAGTATCTGATGTTGTTGATTATACCATTTAAACATATAGCTATTTTTTTCACATTTTCTTATATACATTTACACATTTTCATAGCAAAAGGTTTGAAAAATATTAATCTATACCAGGGTTTCTCGGAGCTACTGACACTGGCTCAGATAAACCTTTGTTGGGGGCTGTGCTATGATATGCTCTGTAGAATGTTAGCAGCATCTTGGCCTCTACCTACTAGAGGCCCTCTGTTGTGACAACCAAAAATGTCTCCAGAAATAGGTAATGGAGATTAAGAGGTACAAACTTCCCGTTGCAAAATAAATGAGTCAAGGATATGAAATGTAAACTGTGGGGAATACCGTCGATATACATGTAACATCTTTGTATGGTGACAAGTGGTAACTAGGCTTACCTTGATGGTCATTTTGTAATGTACAAAATATCAAATCACTAGGAACTAACACAGTAGTGTAGGTCAGTTATCTTCAAAAACAAAACAAACACCCACAGA